>NW_009204854.1:24423-29235 GCF_000690835.1 Fulmarus glacialis
AGTGACATAAAGTGTTGAACGTATCAATGTGTGATGTTCTGTCATGGGGGAGAAATGCTGACACAATGCTTGCTACCTGGCAGGACAAGTCTTCAGCATCCTGTAGAACCTGCTCAGACTTCTTGATCCTTCCTGCACCTTGTTCAGAAAGATTTAAGTAAGTTTCTGTCCTCATTTTTGTATGACATAAGTTTTTGCTCTTTTGGCATAAACATGCATGCTTGGGTATGGAGGAGACAGATATTTCAGGGCATTAGAAAATGTTTTGCCCAGAAAAGCAGTGAGTGCCCACAGAAAAAACTATATTTGCTGTTAAAAGACAAATATTTCTAAATGTTTCTAAAATATTCTAAAAATATTGATATTTCTGAAGTTTTCCTGACAGTGTTAGGAACCACATTCATGCTCCATGTATTCTTCAAAACCTGTTAGATTTAGTGAGGATCTTTTGCCAGAAGATACACAAACTATTTTTTTTCTTGTCCTCTTTATTCTTCTTTGGTTTTGTTCTGAACAGTACTCAATCTTAAATATTGAGATATTAATACAAGAAATAAATGTAAATGGGCCTCTACACAGAAAATATGTCCTCACCAATATCTTCTTAACCTCACTTCAATTTTCCAATACTGAATTTTAATGAATTTTAATTGTTCATTTTCCTACTGACTTTCCATATTGTTATGTTTTAGACTTGCAGTGATGAAAAAGGTTATGGGTCGAGATAAGAACAGGGGGATCACTTGCCAATTACTGTCATAGGCAAGACAGACTCTACTTGGGGAAATGAATTTAATTTATTGTCAATAACAGAGTAGAATAGTGACAAATAAAACCAAAACTAAAACCACCTTCACTGCAACCCTCGTCTTCTCAGGCTCAACTTCACTCGTGACTCTTCTATCTCCTCCTCCCTGGGTGGCACAGGGGGATGGGGAACGGGGGTTGTGGCCAGTTCATAACACTTTATCTCTGTTGCTCCTTCCTCCTCACACTGTTCCCCTGCTCCAGTGTCGGGTCCCTGCCACGGGATACAGTCCTTCATGACCTTCTTCAACATAGGTCCTTCCCACAGGCTGCAGATCTTCACAAACTGCTCCAGCATGTGTTCTTTCCATGGGGTGCAGTCCTTAAGGAATGGTCAATGCCAGACCATTTGCTCCTGCATGGGCTCCTCTTCACAGGCTGCAGTTCCTGCCAGGAACCTGCTCCAGCGTGGGCTCTCCTCAGGTGGCAGCTTCCTTCAGGACATGTCCACCTGCTGTGGTGTGGGGTCCTCCTCGGGCTGCTGTGTGGATATCTGCACTGGCGTTGGTCCTCCTGGTCTTTTCTCACAGAGGCCACCCCTGCAGACTCCCAGCTACCAAAAACTTGCCCCTTAAATCCAATACAAATTCACTATATTATTTTTATAGGAGCAAACCCTGCTCTCTGTTTTTGAGTACATCTGGGAATTGTCTTTTGTTTTATTTTGTCGTGTTTTGTTTTGGTTTTTTTCCTCATGACTGATCATATCACAGTGGCATGAATTACTTAGCTGAAGTTTTCATAAGTAAGCAGCATTTTTTTACCCTTTCTTAAACATGTTATCACAAAGGCACCACCAGCATCACTGATGGGCTTAGCTTTGGCCAGCAGTGGGCCCATTTTGGAGCCAGCCAAAAGTGGCTGTTTGACACAGAGGTAGCTCCTGATCTCTTCATATTCACTCAGATTTGTAAAAAAAAAGAATCTTACTTATTTCAAATTACTAAGATATTTCTCAAAATGTTAAGAAATAAAATATTTCTGACTGGAGAGTGGAATGAATATTGGATTGTCTTCCAATTGTTTCATTTTCAGAATTAAAAGTTTTTTTCATGTTTTTCACTTTCTACAGTTCAGATTCATAACTGACTCTACATTATGGCCAAACACACTTATTTAATGGATTCAGATTGTGGTTAACCTACCTGATTTTAAAAATTCTGTTTTAACTTATATTTTAAATGGGAATTTCTTGACTATAAATATCAAAAAAAAAAAAACAAACAAAAAAACCAAACCCAATATGTTACTAATGACACAAATACATTTGGAAGGTGTCGTGGTTTAACCCAGCAGGCAGCTAAACACCACACAGCTGGGATGGGGGAGAGAATAGAAAAAAAAAGGTAAAACTCATGGGTTGAGATAATGACAATTTAACAGGACAGAAAAGAAAGGGAAAATAATAATAATGATAAAAGAATATACGAAACAAGTGATGCATAATGCAATTGTTCACCACTCACTGAATGATGCCCAGACAATTCCCGAGCAGCAGATCCCGGGCCAGCTTTTCCCCTAGTTTATATACTGAGCATGAATTCATATGGTATGGAATATCCCTTTGGTCAGTTGGGGTCAGCTGTCCCAGATGTGTTCCTTGCCAACTTCTTGTGCGCTCCCATCCTACTCGCTGGTGGGGTGGTGTGAGAAACAGGAAAAGGCCTTGACTCTGTCTAAGCACTGCTCAGCAGTAACTAAAACATCAGCGTGTAATCAACATTATTCTCATACTAAATCCAAACCACAGTACTATCCCAGCTACTAGAAAGAAAATTAACTCTATCCCAGCTGAAACCAGGACAGAAAGTAAACGTGGAAAGTTTAAGAGTAGGTTTTTTATTAGACTCTGTAATTCAGTGTGTCCTCTTCTCAGTTTGCCGCAACAGTTAGTTAATGATCATAGAATCATAAAATGGAAGGGACCTTTAAAGATCATCTAGTCCAATCCCCCTTCAGGGACATCTTTCACTAGATCACGTTACTCAAAACCCCATCCATCCTGACCTTAAACACTTCCAGGGATAGGGCATCCACAACTTCTCTGGGCAACCTAGTCCTGTGTCTCACCAGCCTCTTTCTTCCTTATGTCCAATCTAAATCTACTCTCTCTCAGTTTAAAACTGTTACCCCTTGCCCTGTCACTACAGGCCTTGGTAAAAGTCTCTCTCCATCTTTCTTATAAGCCCCCTCTATATATTGAAAGGCTGTAATAAGGTCTTCCTGGAGCCTCCTCTTCTCTAGGCTGAACAACCCTAACTCTCTCAGCCTTTTCTCACAGGAGAGGTGTTCCAGTCCTCTTACCATTTTTGTGGCCCTCCCCTGGACACACTCTAGCAGGTTCATGTCTTTCTTGTGCTGGGGACCCAGAGCTGAATGCAATATTCCCGGTGGGGTCTCAGGAGAGCAGAGTAGAGGGACAGAATCACCTCCCTCGACCTGCTGGTCATGCTTCTTTTGATGCAGTCCATGACATGATTGGCTTTCTGGACTGCAAGCACACAATTGCTGGCTCATATTCAATTTTATGTCCAATGTCCATTCTTCAATGATGAAGGATGTTTAAAGCAAAATGCTTGTGCTAGTGTCTTTCTCTGTCATGAATATATCTTGTTTTGACAAAAACAAACAAACAAGCAAACTTTATCTCTTATATTCTACAATTGGCATTTTTCTGATGTACTACAGTAATATATCATCAATTCACTGGTCCACTAGTAATGTATGAAAGTTAATGTGTAATCAACATACTATGATTTTGATGATAACTTGCTGTAATGAATTACCAGGGCAATGCCAGCAGGTGCATACCAATGACTGATCATTTCACTGTAGCATGAATTTCTCGACTGTTTTTACAAGCAAGGAACTTGCTGAGGATGGTCTGACTGTTTACTTCTTGTAGAAAGGGAACTCCTGAGAGGTAGAAATGTGATTCTAAAACCCTATTGTTACTGCACTTGTACTTTCAAAATCTTCTTGTTGACATAGACAGCTACAAGCAATTCCACCTCACAGTTACAAAAAAATTGTGTGCAAGGAAAAAGGCTAATTCTTCTTTTGTGCTTGCCCATTCAAGTGTTACGTGTGTGTTCTCCAAAACTGAAACTCATTTTCAGTGCAGATTTTCATGGGAGTTTGTGGTAGATGATATAACAAAGGCAAGCAGCCATAAATTGTGGCTTGGGAAGTTCAGACTGTACATAAAAAACAAAACAAAACAAAACAAAACAAAACAAAAACCTGGAGAGTAATGAAGCACTGGAACAGACTGGCCAGAGATTATATAAAGTCTCCATCCTTGGACGTGTTTCAGAAGCTGGCTAGACAAAGCCAAGGCTGAATAACCTAGGACTCAGATCAGCTACTCCAAAGTCCAACCAACTTTTCTATTATTCCGAGTTATTGTGAATAAATATATCAGAAAGCTCTTATACCATGTATGTATATTTTTTCCAATGATGACAGAATTTCCTCTGTAACCAAAAAGTATTTACTATGAATGCACTGTGAAAATATATGTAAGATTAGTTGCCCGTTAGTTCATGAGGTGTAATTCATTATTAGATATAATTAGAGAATTAGATAAGATCTTTTTTTTGCCTTGAAGTGGAATATGAACTGTTACTGCCTTCATTAAATTGTCATATAAATGCTATAGTTTAGCAAGTATATATCTGTATAACAACAAAATGTTTGAGGTGGCATATTTTAAAACACTGAATAAACCAGTAAGCCTCCATAGCAACTAAATAATTAAGGCCGAAATGGCTTTTCAAACAATGTTTTTTTTCTGAAAAAAAAAAAAACCATAGAAAAGTTTTTCATAATTGTGCATTCTATAGCAGGAAGTAAAGACAGTAATTACAACTAAACCATAATGACAGCTTCATAGAAAAGTAAGAGCCAGTTCCCTCAGCCGCTCCTCATAAGACTTGTGCTCCAGGCCCTTCACCAGCTTTGTTGCCCTTCTCTGGACACGCTCCAGCACCTCAATGTCCTTCT
>NW_009204855.1:0-9642 GCF_000690835.1 Fulmarus glacialis
GGCCGGCGCACTGTGGTGCAGTGCGTAGAGCTGAGCTGCCCTGAGCTTGGGCAACCGACCATAGTGTACTTCATCCCGTTTATGCGGTATCAACGCTCTGTGGTAAAATATCGGTGTTCCCTCACCTTTCCTGCAGATTCCTTGGGAGACGCTGCAGAATCGTGGTTGCCCGCCTGCTGCCTCGCAATATTGCTGCTTCAAGGCCAGGCTCCTCCACCGCCTTACATCTCCTCAGTCGCAGCCAACTGCTGAGGTGTAAAAATCCTTCCCATTAATCCCTCGATCAACGGTCTTTGCTTTACACGGTGGAATTTAATTCCAGGTCTATTTATTTTCGATAAATTATTCATATCCTCCTCATCAGTAATGCCAACTAGCTTCATAACAGCAAACCCTTAAGTTTGTTTCCAAGGGTCAGTTTTCTGTCGTCTCTTCTTTCAGTGCTATTTGTTGTCGCCTGCCCTTTGCTTCCTTCCCCAATGTCTAGATCTACCAATAATCAAAGAACAGCACTGAGTTTACCTGATGAAGTGATGGTGCATTTTACACTGCGTGAACCTCCACACACTGCAAAAGAAAATTGCTTCAGGGTTTTTAAAACTTCTGCATGCTGTCTGTCCTGTGTGCTGAGCATAAGCAAAATGTGGCTAGCCCTTCCATCATACACAGTGTTCCAGCATACTATTTTTTATAATAAAATGTATACAATCTATAGTATTACATATACTTCCACTGCTGTGCTGCTGCTGCTTTTCTACTCAGCACCCCTATGCCAGATACAGCTAATGTGTGATATTAATCTCTCAGAGTTTCCTGCTGCCTGAGTTATTTTCATTCCTATCTTCCATCTTGCCTTCGCCCCCATAGTTTAATACCAACATGGGACTTGATCTACATTGTCTTTAATCTGTATTCCACCCTAATGTCTTCCCTGCTCTCTTTCGAGCTGTATGAACACAGATAATTCAGCTATTTGTTTGCATATCCTTGATTTTTTGGATAATTCTTGTATTTCACAACTTTCAAGAAATAGCTTTCCTGACATATTAACCAATTTCTTCTACCTTAATTTCCATTCCTGGTGAACATACCATATATTATTATCTTCCTTCTCAAGGCAGTTCTTCCTCTAGCTGATTCTGATTCCCATCTCTACTAGTTTTCATTCTGGGAATCAGATCTCTGGTAATCTTAGTGCTAAGGCTGCTCTCTATTCAAGCCCTTGAGTTCCTTACACTTGACTGGGCATTTTGCTTAGTTCTGTCAGGCTCCAATGAGGGTGATGATGAGGAAAAACTAACATTTACTGTAAATCATTTGCATTAAAACCAAGAAGAAATCGGAGATATTTACCGTGACCAGGTCTTGGATTAGTTAGAGGGCTTCCAAAATTCCACTTTTCCAAATTTCCACTGTCCATACACTGACCTTCTATACCATTATTAGAAAGTGACTGAAAACCATTGCTGGAGGTAACCCACAAGATGAAGAAAGAGGCTGCTCGGCATATTTTATTACTAGCTGTTAATGCCAC
Organism: Fulmarus glacialis; assembly: GCF_000690835.1. Classification (NCBI taxonomy): domain Eukaryota; kingdom Metazoa; phylum Chordata; class Aves; order Procellariiformes; family Procellariidae; genus Fulmarus; species Fulmarus glacialis. The sequence goes on from NW_009204855.1 coordinate 1,535, forward strand.
CAAAACCTCTCATCTTAGTATTCTGAAGATTTTGACCCAAACTATGTAAATTCAGTGAGAATTGCACCAGTTGTATTACAAATGCATTTGATTTTTGCTCTCTGCTCATGTTTTGAATTTGTTTAACAGAGTTATAATGGTGTCTAAATCCCACATAGTCCATTTATTCTCTAAGCACCAAAACTGGCAGTCATATTGTAGATTACTTTCTTCAGATTACATTTATTGCTAATATTTTTAACCAAAACTTCTTGCATTTTACTTAAATAAACTTTTTGTTTACAGGTGTGGACTGCTTATAGACTTTTGCGGTAGAACAAAGATACTTCAACCCTTTTAGTGCAGTGCACTGTCACAGATCCAGCCATGCCTGCAGAAGGGAAAAGTGATATGGAGAGGATTGGCCTCTTCAGTGAAATGGGTTATGTTACCATTGGAGATAAATATGTATCACATTATATGCGTAAGTACATTTAATTTTAATCACTATTCAGTGATAGGGAAGACCTCTAGTATCCATCTATTTTCAGAATCACTATTTTCTAATGTATTTTGTTTTGTTAGAGGGAACTGCTTTTTCAAGCATATTCTTTGCTCAGGTCTGTATTATTAAGAGAAAGGTTGATATGTTGGAATGAATATATCGAAGAAAGGAAAAATCCGGTAAAACTGAAAAATATGTATGCATAATAGACTGATAAAATCTTTTAGTGTATATATTTCTTTTTAATATTAATTAACTGCAAGTTACCAGTATTTTCCTGCTTTTGTGAAAAACAGTAGTGTTTTTGTGTGCTCTTTCAGCAGGTTTTCTGTTGTTGACAATTACATTGTCATTATTTTTAAATTAGCGTTGCAATTTTTTTTCTGTTCTGATCTGACTCATGTGTGTGAGATTCCCCATCCTGTCTTTTTAAAAAGTATTCTCCTTTTCTTGTTGTTTAATGGGAATACTCATTGAGAAAGGTAATTTTTGTAATTAGTAAGGTTGCAGAGGTTAACCCTCAGTGGCTGCTCTGAAGTGATAATGCAAAATAATCCTGGCTTCTCAATACAGACATTTCTGCTGTGTTGTTGTGTCAGTGACGAACATGTCCACCAGAACCCTGGCTGATACACTTCTACACTGAGCTGCTGGGGATTCAAAACCCAACTGGAGGCACTTAAGCTATTCTACCTGGTCTGTAATCAGTGGGAGAGAAAGATGCTCCTCTGAAGTATTACTCATAGTATATAAACTGGCGTCAGCTCTAGCTCTGAATGGTAGTCTGGAGTAACCAATCTCTCTCCATTGCCTGTAAAGCAAGTGCAGAGGTTAGAAAACTAAAACTAGGTGCTGTGAATACCTTCTCATAGCATTGTCTTTCAGCACAACCATTTACATGCATGATTTACAAGTTAAATGCTCTGTAGTACATTCTTTGAGCCACCCAGATCCAGACTTTAATTTTTTAACGTAGGCTAAGAGAAGCACTAACACTGAACAGGTATTTACAGAGCTTACTTTTTTAAAGGCCCTTTTAACGAAGCTGCGAGCAAGAACAGACAGATGTTACCTGGGGGGACCAAAACATTGTCAGCTCTGCAGGCAGGTTATTTTGAGCCCCAGTTTGTGAGGATTTTCGGTGGTGAAGCCTACTCAAACCCTGTTCAGCTAAGGAGACGCCATAGATTGGCAGAATCAAAGAAAAATTTGGGCAAAGCTTTCCTTCCCAGTAATGGAGACAAATTCCCGTAAGTGTTGTGAAAATGTTTTAAATTGACCTTTTTTCTTTTCTGTATGCTAAAGATGATTTTCACAGGTTATTGCTTATAAAATCTGTAATGAGAGTACTATATTGTTGTTTTAAACAATGTAGTGTTAGTCAGGACTGAGCAAAGAATTTTGAGCAGCAACACGGGGAAGGCTGAACACAGGTAGAAATCAGGTCCTGATCCTTGCTCTTTACTTTTTTTTGCTGTAAACAGTTTTCTTACCTTTTAACTTTTTATTTTCGATGCAAATGAAGATGGCTATGGGAAAAGGGTGTGGATAATTAACAAATGAATATTTTGTTTTGATTTAGGAGGACATCTGTTGGAACTTGTCAGATACAATATCTTCTCCCTCCCATTTGTGAGCCCCCCAAAATAGAGATGGCATATATGTTGCATAAACAGTAGGAAAAGGGGCCATTATCCGGGTGCAAGGTTTTCCTCTCAGCGAATCCATATCCATTACCTTTTTGCTAGCAAAAATACCAATTATCCTATAGGATGATCAGAAGATGTTACAGAGCTGAGGAATATGTGCGGAATATTAAAATAAATGCATCTTTGCTATTTGCACAACATTAATTGCATGACAAAATGACACCAATGCAATTGGTGTCATATAACTATTATTATTCACATGTGAAAAAAAGATAAAGCCTGGTTACTGTTACTCATTTATAACTATACAATCATCTTTTGTTCTTGTTGCTGCAATAAGAGACAGGAGGATTCAGACTGTGTACAGGGCCTGGTTCTTACAGTCTCATGGTTATATTTAGTCATATCTTTCTGCAGCTTTGCTTTTGGAAAGTTTGGAGAGTAATCATTTGTTTATTTTATATATATATTTTAGGATGCAAGGTTTAGCTATGTTCTGGCTTTTAATAGGAATGTAAGACATGGTGTGTAGGCTTTCTGTTGGATATATGTGTGCTGTTTCTGATGGGACAGACAATGTGTGAGCCCTATGTTCAAAACTTTCTTTCAACTACAACTTGACTTTATAGCAACCAAATTATTTATAGGGGTTTAACTGTTAGATACACCTAGGCACAGATTTCAAATCCATGTCAGTCAATGAGAGTCCTGTTCACTTACTTTCTGGGTTCTGAGTCCAACAGTGGGAGTCTTGCTTACAATGAAGACCTGCTAATGTGTTCTCTTCCATGTGCTGCCTTCACAAATGTACTTGTTGGCTGTGGGTGCAGCAGCTTGTGCTCTTATTCTTGTTGTAAGTCTTTTGAATTCTAGCCATGAACTTCAGGACAGGTTCTTTATTGCCTTTATCCTCCCCAAATCTGTACTGGCAGAGTAGTACAAAGCAGAAGTGGGAAAGTGCTTAGGTTGTGTTTTAATGGAATCCTGAAGCAGTTATGGAGAGCGATTATACGTTTCTTATACCCAAATACTGACTCCCATCGGAACTAGTGCAGAGCTCTGCTGCTCTTCATGGAGTTGTTATCCTTGGCTGCCTGAATGAGAAGCAGCTCTGGGGAATCTTTCCTTTACATTGGAGCCACATTTGTTGTGGGCTGCACATGGAAAGGTTGCAAAGATGTCATATTCTGAAGATGTGACTGAAGCCTGGGCCTTTCTTTAATTCATATGTCTGTTCTCTGTTATTTTGTTACTGGCATATAAAAAGCCTACACACAGAAGTGACATTTAAAGAATATGAAATAAAGCGCTTAAGGTCTAGGAAACAGCAAGATAAACGTGGTCTGTGCGCTGTCAGTCTGCCCATTTTTTTCTATATATGGGTTTATGAAGTCCCTAAATAAAGAGAGGGTAACGAACAGGCAGATTAGCCTTCTGTGCAAAGATGACAAATGTTATCTTGACATCCTAATCCTGTCAGTATTCATTAATGGCCCTTTTAAGTAGGAACTCATTGAGACACTTTACTCTCTCCCCACAATAATTGCAGACAGTACAGGCGAAGCAGATTACCTCAGCTATCTGGAGTAGTTGACAGATCTCATACAGTAGCCCCTGTTTATATTTTCCTGTCCTGTTCTGGGCTTTTGAGGCGTGGGGACAGAGGGTTGGTTAGTTGGGGTTTTTTGGACCGTTGTAGCTGCAGCTTAGTGGACCAAATTGCCATTCAGCTCTTTCATTAGTTTGCCTCGGTCCTTTTCTCCTTTAGCGGCTGTATGATCATGTACTTTGAGAGCATGTCACACACTCATCAGCAAATACTGATTTTCAAGTTGGTCTTTTAAAAACAGTCTCCGTGAATTCCTGCAGCTTTGTAGGCAGAGGTATTTCTCCTAAATGAGCTGTGCCTACTTTTACTTTCCTTCTGTGACAAGACAGAAAGTTAACTACTCCTAACATCTCCCAGAAAAAACACCTTTCAGATAGATACCCCACGTTGCCTGCCACACCATTATCAACACTAACTTTCTGTTCCCTGTAAACTTGTGGGAAAGACTGTCCTCTTGTCATCAAGCATAAAGTCTGTTTAACCTATTCCTCTAGGTCTTTGTGAATCTGTCTCTACCAGTGTTACTTCACCTTGTTGGCGCAAAATTGAGACAACCTCTATTAAGCATATTTATATTATTAAGATACCTTAAAACTTAATCTCTGCCGCCATCTTGTTTCTGTTTTGTCCATAACACTGTGCATGGAATTGCTGTAGTAGTAGATCCATGGACAGTGGATCTGATCTGATATTTAACTCTTGAGATGTATATATTGTTTGGATTTTCTATTTACTGTCGTTTTAGCACACTAGATATGGAAAGCCTGAAATATTTGCAAAACATTAATTAATGTGTTCATTTGCTATTTTTAGATGTGGACTTGGCAGCTATTATGGAACCATAGGAGGTTCGTATGCATACTTCAGTCCACAACTGAAAGCCAAAGAAAGATACGTTCCTCCTGGAAAGAATTTTTATACTAATCCAGGAAAGAAAGGAACTGGATATGGGTAACTTCACAATATTGCTTCTTGCAGAGTATTTTATTAAATGTTTCTTGAGTTTTTAGCACCTAAGTAATTCATTTTGCTTTTACAGTTATGCAAACCTTACTATAGGTGAACAATATCCGCATGAACCTGATGGGTATGAAGTAGAAAGAATAAATGCAAAGGTAAAAATATTTGTCTTTATTATGTACTAGTGTTATGATTATTTATTACAATTTACATGAACTTTTTGTCCCCTGTGGTGTTTGCTTTAGCTTGAAACCACTAATGTTTATTTACAAAGTGGAGGAAGGAAAACAAATTAATGACCATCCTGTATAAAAAAGATTTAGGTATTGTTCATTTATTAGTTTTTGTTTGAGACATCTGGCAGTATCCCACACAAGTTCTACCATTCAGGATTTGACCTTAATTTTTTATTTGGAGACCTTAAGCTATAATGCAATAAAGACCAAACAATGCCAATAGCAAGAACAAGAATACTTCTGTGTTGTTGTCAGAAGAATGGGACCTCATTATCCTAGATGCTATATAAAAAAAACCTGTTCCTTTTTTCATATAAATTCATAAATCTAAGAAAACTCATAAATTTGCTTAATTTTAGTTGTCGTGTGTATTTTCATCATATGTAGTGAAAAATGGCAGCAGGAAGGCATTTTTTGGTCTAGGGTAAGAACAAGATTAGAAGAAACAATTCAGCTACCTGCAGTTGAGAAAAATTCAGAGTCAAAACTAAGCATCCAGTGCAGAAAATGAGAAGAACAGAGAAAAGAGGAAGGTGGGATTGTTTCCACTGGATAGAAAAAAAGGAATTTGCTCTGAGACATTAGCATGAATTACCACATGATACTGTATTACTGATGGTATATTTTATGCTTGTCTTTTAATTGTTCGTAATGTTCTAACCTAATTTATTTTAAAATGGAATCTGGGAAGAGTAGTCAACATCTCCCATGGTACAAAGAACCAATTCCTAGAGAAGCTCAGCTTAATAAGGTGCTCAGAATCTGGGAATCATAGTGGCCAGGGTTCACAAGTGTGAGCAGCTGGGGTGCATGCAGACAGAATTTTCAAGCATGTATGTATGCATGTATGCCCAAGATACAGGTATACAATACTGTTAGACACATCTTAAAAGCACAGTGCTTTTCCTGACATTTTCCTACCATACTTTCATAGTGATTGTTGTGCTTCCTGGTCAGTGAATCTATGTTCCATTATACATGGTGGGTATATAAAATATCTCGATGGTCAAACAAGAGCAAAGAAAGTTAGAGTGAACATTCTCCAAGACTAAATTTAAATGCTTTCCATTTTTCTCTTAGAATAACATACAGTAAAAATCCTCAAGATTGTTTCTTTCAAAGTATTTGTTTTACAGAAAGTGCAAGAGGAACATAAACAGTTGGTTAAAGGAGGGCCTTTCAAGTTAAATCTATATCCCCAGGAGTATTTTGACATGAATCCCTATTTTAATGACAAACCTTTGCCACCTGTGAAGAAACCACCTCCAGAGAAGCCAATTGCACCACCTTTCAAACCAAGTTCTCCTGCTAAAAAGGTTGGTTTGTCTTATAGCTACTGGAGACAAAAGATAAATATTCAGATATTTCCTGTTAAAAGCTTTGCTTACAGTCCATAAAATAGAAATAAATGTTTGGTTTTGCTACTCATTTCTTATTTTTCTTACAAAAGATATTATTCCCTTGTCCTGGTTTCGGCTGGGATAGAGTTAATTTTCTTCCTAGTAGCTGGTATAGTGCTGTGTTTTGGATTTAGTATGAGAATAATGTTGATAACACACTGATGTTTTAGTTGTTGCTAAGTAGTGTTTACGCTCATCAGGACTTTTCAGCTTCCCATGCTCTGCCAGGTGCACAAGAAGCTGGGAGGGAGCATAGCCAGGCCAGCTGACCTAACTGACCAAAGGGGTATTCCATACTATATAACATCATGCTCAGTATATAAACTGGGGGAGTTGGTTGCGGGGCAGTGATCACTGCTTGGGGACTGGCTGGGCATCGGTTGGCAGGGGGTGAGCAATTGCGGTATGCATCACTCAGTTTGTATATTCTATCATTATTATTATTATTATTTTCCCTTCCTTTTCTGTTTTATTAAACTGTCTTTATCTCAATTCACAAATTTTTTTTTTTTCCGATTCTCTCCCCCATCCCACTGGAGGAGGGGAGTGGATGAGCGGCTGCGTGGTGTTTGGCTGCCTGCTGGGTTAAACCACAACATCCCCTTACTTTTTTTTCCATTTACAAAGCAATGAAATTCCATCTTGATACATTTTTTTAAGATAAGATACTAGATTTATGCCATTGACCTTAGGCTAAATTTTAATTTCACTTTGAAATGAGTTTAAGATGCATAAATCTCTCTCTCTTAAATGACGCCAGATATCTAATACAGTAACACCCCTTAATCTGTCACTTTTCAGCTCTTCATTTTGGAGTTCCATTGTCAGTCACTTAATACCGTGCTCTGCTAACCACTATTTTCCTACTATTATGTCCTTCACCCTTGGCTTATTTGACTGACATTGCTTCATCTGAGGAAGATGGTGATAGTAAAGAAAATATAACTATTCAGAAAGAGACAGCAAAAATGCTTACACACGAATAATTGTGTTGGGTGTTTGGCCTCATAGGTGAGGCAGCTGAGATCTTTCAGAATGGAAATCCATTCAGAAAAGTTAGCTGCTAGAAAATCAGCACCTTGTCTGGCTGACAGTGCTGGTGATCCTGCTCCAGGCTCCCCATCCTTCATATATGCTTTCCCCATATATGTAAATTATGTGTACTTCCCAAGCTACTGCACACTTTCCCTCTCTGCTGTATAAATTCTTACGGGAAAAATTGCTTTATTGTTGATTGAATCGCTTACTGCTGCACTTTTCAGGAATGCAGCCTCAGCAGACTGTGGGGTTTAGCTGTACTAGGGGATTACAAAGAATTAATCAGGTCTCTGCATGTTTTTTAACTAAAATCTGCCACTTTTGTAGTACTAATGGATATAATGTTTGAGGAAAAGCCAATGCTGTATTCAATCCTATGTGTCAGAAAGCATATTGATAATAATGCCCAAGCCCTGCTGTACGTAACAATCCCTACACCAGTACTGGACATGGAGGTGTACTAGTAAACTAATAGTGACATAGGAATTCCCTTCTTTTGCCACAACATAGCTCATTTTAGTGAGTTATGTTTTTACTTTTTCTGTCATGTTTTTAAGATCCTTTCCTCAAAATCCAGACTTATGAAAGAACATTTAAAACTAAGAATTCATCAAAATAAAGACTAAAATTTTCCTTAAAGTTTCCATTGCAAATTTAAGGAATATTTGTTTTTTGTTTTTTGTATATGTTGTGGTTTAACCCCACAGGCAGCCAAACACCACACAGCCGCTC
>NW_009204856.1:0-19449 GCF_000690835.1 Fulmarus glacialis
CCTGAGCTTGGAGGAGGTGATCCTTGAAATATTAACCACTTTTCTTGGGCCCCTCTTCCCTTCAGGGCTTTTTCCCATGGCACTCTACCAAGCAGATCCCTGAAGAGGCCAAAGTCTGCTCTGCTGAAGTCCAGGGCAGTGAGCTTGCTGTGCGTCCTCCTCAGTGCCGTAGGAATCTTGAACTCTACCATTTCATGGTGACTGCAGCCAAGGCTGCCCTTGAGCCTCACATTCCCCACCAGCCCCTCCTTGTTGGTGAGAACAAGGCCCAACATAGCACCTTCATTGTTCCTCTACCACTTGGAGAAGGAAGTTATCATCGACACATTCCAGGAACCTCTTGGATTGCTTATGCCCTGCCATGCTGTCCCTCCAACAGATAGCGGGGTGGTTGAAGTCCCCCATGAGGACCAGGGCTTGTGAACGTGAGGCTGCTCCTGCCTATAGAGGGCCTCATCTGTGCAGTCTTCCTGGTTGGGTGGCCTGTAGCAGACCCCCACCATAATGTCACCTGTCCCTGCCCTCCCTTTAATCCTGACCCATAAGCTCTTGGTCGGCTCCTCATCCATCCCCAGGCCAGAGCTCCATGCACTCCAGCTGGTTGTTGACATAGAGGGCAACACCCCCTCCTCGTCTCCCCTGCCTGTCCTTCCTAGAGAGCCTGTATCCTTCCATTCCAACACTCCAATCATAGGAATCATCCCACCACATCTCTGTGAGGCCAATAAGATCATAACCCTGCAGGTGTGTGCACGTCTCTAACTCCTCTTGTTTATTCCCCATGCTATGTGCGTTTGCATAGAGGCGTTTAAGCTGGGCCCCTGATGAAGCTGTCTTACTGGCTGGAGTTCCTTTGTGCTGCTCTTCAGGTGTTCTCCTGCTGATCTGTGATCCTTCTCCAGGCTCTGGGCATCTATTGAGGGCATTGGCATCAAACTGGTATGAGTTGGATGGATTGAGGTTCCCCTCCCCCAGCAACTTTAGTTTATTTTATTAATATTCAGTTCATTATGTGTTTGCTTTTTAATGAAGAACAAGCATGGATATAAATCCATGTAAAAATTACCTGAACAGATTGTTAGAAAGACTGCAGAAAAGTTTTGTGTAATACATATATGGTCACTTGACTTCAGGAGAATTTAGCAAGATCTTACTGCTTGTAAATGGAAACCAACACGGAGAACATACCTCATTACAAAGAGAATAAGCAGATCAGATGTATGAAGATATCATGGGTGAATAGAAAATTTATCTTCCAGAATATATCTAAATAATCTTCAAAATATTCACTAAGAAATCTTGGATCAGTATCATCAAAGAAAGTATTCAGCAGTGCAGGTCAGTACAATAGGAAACAATAGACTGAAAAATTACAGTTTCAGTAGGTAGGTACTAGTATAATTCTTAAATTAAGAGTAACTGAATTATGGAGCAGTACACTTCAAGGCAGTTACTTATACCCTACTTATGTTGACAAAAGACTCTCTGTTAACAGACATGACAGGAGACAGTGAGTAGTCCTGGACAGATTAAATTTGTGATTGCGTGACAATGCAGGCTGATTGTGACCTCTGCTTTTGTGTAAATACTAAACCCTTTATACTTTTCTAAGCCACAAGACCTGTTTAAGTTGATCTATGTTAGCACAAGAAAACAGCTCCCACTTTTTTTGGAAAGTGCTTGTTTTCATTCTATTTATAATTTTTCAGAAAATGTCTTTTCATCCCAGCCATCAGACCTAAGCATGGGTATATGTGACAACAATAACAACAACAACAACAACAACAATAATAATAATAAATGTTAGTTAAATGTTCAGAATTTCTTTTCAGTCGATCTTATTCTGTAGCTAATTAAATTATCTAGTTGCGATACAATGCCTACTTGACTGCTTGGTCAGTAAGTTACATTAGAAAAGATCATACATAATAAACCTAGCTCTAGATAATTCTTCAGACTCACTTAATGAGCTGGTTTTAGTTTTAAGTCATTCTAACATGCTTATTAGACTAGTTAATTCTCTTTAGATTTCATTCAAAAAGCTTGTCAAAGAGATCATTAATCTTTTTGTACCTTATAGGTTATATACAAACAGAGAGCTTGATATAATTTACCAATTTTCTCAGTAGTAACACTGGTAATTCAAAACTATCATTGTTTAAGATTGTTCTGTCAGACGTCAGTTACCTTGTTGACATTTACAAGTGTATCCATTGATATGATCTTCACAGGTTGAGCCATGTAGACAAGGTGATGAATTACACTCATTAACTTCTACTTCACAAAACTGTCCAGAAAATCCAGCAAGACACCTGAAGCAAATAACATTCCAAAGTGTTATACTATGCATAGCCATTATATAAAATATACTTTGTGTGGAAGCAATTTGTATAAAGTATGTGCATTAACAAGACACAATCTCATATATCACTTTCTGTTTTAAGGAGTATTTTACTGGAACTCTTCCAAGTTTCACATTGTAATCCATGGTGATCTTTTAGGGGATTTATGACGGCAAAACCCATCCACAAATTTCACATCTGGATCATAATCAAACCTAACAGTCTCAATTACAGTTTACTGGTTCTAGCAACGTGAGTACAAACCTTTCTTAGTGTACTCTCGGGAGACTGTTTGTCTACTAAAATATTTATTTAGCTAAGCAACTGCAGTCTATGTTTGAAAAACTGCTTGTTGAAAAATGTTGCACCATTAAATGTAACTACAGCATAAAAGCTAACCTTCAGGGACCATGCTTTCATTATCATCCTAGTTATCAAATATTAGTCACCTTGAAAAAACTCTTCTGTATTTTTCTGGTTGTAAAACTTATGTGATCATTAATACCAAAATATTTCCATATGATTTCAACATATAACCATACAACTAGACCCAAATAGACTCACAAGACCTCTAATGAAGTTCAGAAATCTTAATAATCTCATTATTGAGACATATCCTTGCATACATACGCACAGCTTTACAGATACACTCAAATATGTTCTGCAAAACAGAGCCTCATAATGGTATTTACAACATTTACTCTTTTGTGATGTGTTGTACAGGAATGTGTTTCACATGAGGCAGTGTATTCAAAAACTCCTGTTAGCAACCGTGCACACTTTGTATATTGTCTTGGCTCTACTGAAGAGCATAAAACTTTATTTAGAGGAAGATTAGGATATTAGCAAATTACCTTTGAGTAAATTAGAATAGTCATGTCACCTACTCCTCAAGGCAGTACATCGTGTGAATACAAAACAAATCATTAGAATGAAGTATCTGCAGTGTCTACCTTAGCTTTCCAGATCCTGAAGCAAAAGCGAAGGAGGATGGACCACGGAACAGGTATGTGTAACACTTCCTGAAAGTTCATTACACTATGTATCGGTAATTATGTTTTGGTTTATTTCTGCCTTGACTATTAGAACATATTTTTTTCATTTCATATGGAATACACTCTGGGTAATGGGAATTTGGAATCTACCAAGACAATGACAGTAGAACAGATTTTCCAAAGTCTACATCAACTACAGATGACAGCTATGGCATATTGCTTGGAAAACGTACAAGTTGTACATACAAAACGATGCACACACTACTATTTTTCAAATATCTAATTATAATGTGTGAGAGAAAAACCATGGGTAAGGCTTAATGAGTGAACTGTAAGGCCACCTGTATGGCTCTTTGGCCACAAAACATTAAGCAAAATCTACTGAGAAGATATAGTTTGGTCTTTCATCCTATTGGCAAACATCAAAGCCTAGGATTTAGAACTGGATTCATCCCACCTAACCTCACACACCTAACCTCACACACCTAACTGTAATAACCCTAGGATTCTCCTATGCTCGGTGGAATAAGGAGTGCAGAGGATGATTCTGTTCACTGAAAGCTTAAATAATTTTCTGCAGATACCTTTGTCTTTCCATTGGCTACATAGCATATTAAGAAAAAAATAAAAGAAAAAGAAAAAAAAAATTGAAGGGAGCGACTTCTCCCAGATATGGGAAGGAGGACCAGAAGGATGAACACCTATAAAATAATGGAAAGAATGTTCTACTGGAAAAAAAGGCAACTAGACACGTGGAATACTGGGACAGTTTAAAATCCATTTAACTTTATACTTTGGTGTGTTTATAGGCATTTCACTTAAAAAAGTGGTTACAACATAAACTGGAAGAAATATACATTTATTATGTAAAAATTCTGGACAGAATAATTATACCTATGTGTATCTAAGGTGAGTGGGCTTGATGTCTTAGTCTGTAAAACTCAAAACATTGAAGAAAAGCTTAAATATCTTTTTAAGAACTCTCCTGTTAGCAGGTTCAAGTGGGCACATTTTTATATGTGATGTGTATACTTGCTGAAGAGTAGAACCCAGTAAAGACAAGAGCATTTTACAGAGTTACTGTGGTCATAACTAGTTGGAGCAAGAATGACTAGTGGAGCAGCTGATATAACTCCAATGGAGAGAATCAATAGAATGGAATCAGCTTCATATCACAGGACACAGCTTGGATGAGCTTTGGATGATTTTCTACTCAGCAAGGCTTGAGACTTCAGAGACTCTACAAAGCCTTGAGACTTTAGAGACACAAACTATATAGCCATGGGCCTAACTCTATAGACACTGAGGTAGAAAAATGGACCTGTAACATTATGTATATGTATGTATATTTTTAAATATTTGGTTAAATAATCTATTTTGTACTGAAAACTTTCCAAATATTTATTAAGTGTAAATACCACATAGAGTGATGGTGGCACCACCAAAAAAGAAAAGTTATAAAAAATATGACTTTGACTTCAAATTGAAATTTAGGTGGAAAACATAAACCCATGAAAGCACTTAGATATCCAGTAAATCAAATCCCACATACATCTATTTGCACAAGCTGTCCTTTTTCCTGAGTCAGACAATCATTCAACTTAAAGAATATTTAAGAATATTGCAAGTATTTCACATACTGATGTGTTTTATTTTTTGTAAATGCTACAATACCACAATGTTCAGTTTGCTTGTGTTCAGATAGCATAATTAGATATAAGTGATGTTTCATGACTGCAGAGGCAGGCACTCCATTAACTAAATGATTCTGAGCAATTATGAAACAACTAGCAGTAAGCATGTTACTGGTAAGTGTTTGCAAGTCATAAAACAACACTTTAATGTCAGCAGCTTTCCCAAATTTCCCAAAATTGCAATAAATTGCATGCTTTATTAAGAGTGTTAATGAAGTTAACACTTCTTAGCATATGACAAGCACTTCAATAATTTCTTAAATTTTTCTTCACTCTCACCTTCCTTCATTCTTACTCCTTTTTTTATAAATTTATACTTCTGTTCTGCCTCTCCACATTCTTACCTCCCTTCTGTCATTTCTTTTTGAGCATTAGGAGGGACAGAAACAATAGAATTTAAATACAACTGGCATTAGAAAGTGTAAGTAGATAGTTCTTGTGCTATAGAACAGTTCTTGTGCTATAAATGGCATTAAACCTAACTAACTCAAACACTTTGGAACACATTTGTATGTGGTCTTTGGGATATGACCAATCTGCAAATGAAAAACAGGGGCTTTTAGATAGCTTTCATATCAAGGTATGACCACTGCAAATCTTGTACATTGATTACCATTTAATAAAAACCAATTTATGACTTTATAATTAAATGCATATCTAGGTTTAGCAGCAAAAAAGTATTAGAGCTTCTCTGATAAAGAAAGCTAAAACACTGTGAAGGCTGAGCTTTTAAACTTACAAAGGTATCAACATCAGATCAGTTTAGTACTGAAAGGCAGCAAAAAAATATTGCTCATTTTCTGTAAGAATAATGCAGTCACAATTTAATTATGACCAGTTTATAGGGATGACGGCAAAGATCTTCCTCTTTTCTATCATTATCTATAGTTTTTTTCTCTCATATAAAATACTGAGATAATGTGGTGTAAATATAATTCTTTTTCTGTTGTATTTTTATATCAACCATTATCAGGAGTGATCATCTTAATTTGGGCATATGCCGATGCAATAGCTGAACAAAAGGCTGAAAAGAATCTATTAAATTCAATGGATTTGAAACAGAAGAATGTAAATTTAGTACTTTTATACTGCAGTAAAGAACAGAGATGGGAATAAGCATCTCAGCAAAATGCTTAGCTGAGGATTAGTGTGGCATAGAAGACAACAATTAATTTACTTCTTCCAGAAAAACATGGCCAACTAGTCACCATTAAATCTCCTATGTATCTGTAGGAGCCAGTTCTTTGCAGTTTTCAACGTGCATCTGACATTAACCGCAAATTGTGGTGTAATGATACTTGCAAACTTTCAATTTTGCAATCTTTCCTCACTCCTCATTAATCTCAGCTGAAATGGAAAATGTATTTTCTACAATGAATGCATGAATTTATTAAGATGACCTTGAAGGTCCTGTAGGAAGCTAATGGGCATTTGCCCTGGTTATGACAAACACTGTTTCAATAACACCTATATTAAGTAGCACAATGAAGAACAGAAGTGAAAGGAAGAGGCATACATGCCTCTAAGTGTCTAAACTGTCTCTTAAATATATATACAGGTTAGAATAAGTGGCCAGTTTCACTACCCATTTGGTAAAACCTATCTTATATCTAAATTAATCCCAAGCCAACTAGGAAACCTGTGAGTCAAAATGATCCTGAAGTGTAACGATAACATCTTAGGCACTTCCAGGCTGAAATTCCTAAATCAGGAGCAAAGTCCACTGATCATTTTAAAGGTGCTTCCTCTTTATGCTTGCCCTTTGAGCTATTGGCTAACATGAACACAGAAAAGATAGATAATGAGTAAGACAGGAGTTTTCTCGTCAAGAATTATTTTACTGAATATAAGTGTTGAGAGACATCAGATGGGACATTTGAGAGAGAGCAAGAATACTAACAGAACAAGAGGCCAGGAACACTTAGGGTAGGGAAATACAGGCTGAACAAAGAGCCAAACACCAGTGGTCTTAGAACACAAGAGAGTCACTTAAGAAACAGAAAAGGGAAGTAAAGTTTAAAAAGCAAAGCGTGGGTTTTAAAATCGTATTTTTGGGACAAAAGGAAAAAACTATCAAGAAACAGAAAGAATAGAAGGGTCAAGCCCTGCCCTTTGAGTGATGAAGTTGCCATGGCATTGCTCATCTGGAGGTAGGAAGAGCTAGTGCCCTAATGACCCTGCATTAGGGCCATGACTATTTTTATGCCCCTTTCACCTAAAAGTCTAAAAAGCAACAGCTCTGGGATAAAGACTGTCTGTGCTTGTAGAAGACCAATTTCCTCATCCTCAGCACCAGTCTCCAGTCTTTCCAGTAACTAATGCTAGTCCACTTTAGGCTTCCTCTTCCTTGCCTGGACCCCTACATCTCTGGAGGGTGTTGAGAGTGATAAAGCAGAGACACTTCCAGCCCTATTATTGTAAAGAATCCATGCCTCTATCACAGTTGAGTTTTCAAATTTGGCTTCCAGTGAGATGTTCAGTTTGAGAGGTTGCCACATAATTGTTGCACTCTCACCATCCCCCAAAGTGCTGAGATAACAGAGATTGTCATATTATGCCTTGATGACACTGAAGATTGTTTTGCTCATAGAGCTAGTTGGCAAAAAAATTCAAAGGTTTGTACCTTTCACTTGTGCTTCATGTCACAAGTGGCTGCAGATACCTGGGAAGATTCAGTCATTGGAAAGCAGTAAGAAATCTCTGCTGCCTGGGTCCTGAATAGCAGGGTTATGTTGGGAAGATTTATTTTGTCAGATCGAGCATTCTAGCTCTATTAAGATGATTTTCACTATGATTTTCATTACGATTCAGCATGGGTTGATAGAAGCTGCTCTTTGTTCTTGCCTCATAGGGCTTTGTGGTACTTTGATTCAGTAACAGTAGAGGGAATAGTTATAGATTGAAGGTCTTTTTGCAAAAAGCAGCTAGGACATTTAAACGCAGTGAGCAAGGCATTATACAGAATCAGGGAACAGGCAGGAAAGGGGCTGGAGAATAGGTCTGTAATGGACTCAGTGTAAAAGCAATTTGCAAGCTTGAAACTGGCATAGCTACACAGTTCAGGTTAAAAGAAACATGACTGATTCACGATGAGGGCTTACCTGTCTAAGGGCCTGCCCATTAATATAATGAAGAATTGACCTTTTAACCTAAGAGAGTTGTATAGATACAGAAAGACAGTGCAGTTAATAGGGTGTTGTCTGTATGCACTTGGCTGACCTATTTCGGAAAGATGAATCAGGCCCTAAGAAACCTTCACAGATTTAGTAATCTTAAACCACAATTTAAGCATTTAATACCATAATATTAATAGATTTACAGAACTACAGGCAATTGTAACATTATTAATATTTTATCAATCAAAGGTCAGATAAAATGCCATCTACCTGATTTAAGTAGCCCTGTCTCACAGCATTGTAGATATCCTACCCCAAGGCTGGCTATACAGTGGATCAGAAATGGGCTTATTGTTAGTAATAAGAAAAATCCTTGCTTTATATGTAACATTTAACAATCTAATGCAGCAGCTGCTGCACATATGATCCCAGGTTTGCACACCTGCTCTTCATTATATCAAATAAAATAATTAAAAAATGGCAAATGCAGCAGGGAAAATTACCAAATAAAAAAAAAATATATGAATACCTTAAATGTTTTTTTTTAAATTGGACATTATGATTTATCAATCAATAATAAGGTAGAAACACACACTTCCTGTAACGAATTCCCAGAACTTACACTGGGAGAATGAAGTGGTTATTTTTCCATTAGTCCAGAGCTTGTCAGATCGAACTTAAGAATATCAGTGTTTCCACATCAAAGCAACAATCTTTTTTTTGAGATTAAAACTAAAACAGCAGCAGAGGAATCTATTAATGGATTGGAACACAGCTGAGGAAAGATCTGTCTGCTTATTTCCTGAGTTCCTCACACATCAGCATAAACTCAACTGTTTATAGTCGCTTGTATAAATGATTATCAATCAAAACACTAACTTTAAAAAAATCTGAAACATCCCCACAATTGCTCTGCTCCTGAAAATTATGCTAAATAAGAAGCTAAGTTATTTTACTAGCTTGTTATACAGTAAGTACATGGTTTTTTTTAAAACTTGCAGTTATTTAAACAAACAAAAAATATACAACTGCTTCTACACAAATTAGAAATTCCATATTTATATCAGTATTGGAAAGATTCATCAGAGAAGGGGTAAGGGAATTTTGCAGACTTGTCAAGTGTTTTATGCAGAAGTGGAGTTATTCAAGTCTAATCAGAATTTTGCAATAATAGTTTTGGGGTTGCCAAAATATCTGTATTTTTTGCTGACACGTTTCCATATAAAGAGTGAGTAAATCAGTAAGAGACTTCAACTCCTAGATGAAGATTTCAATAAAAGCCCAAGATGTCCCATGTAAAACTCCTGTAAAAAAGCAGCAGTGATAACTGTTGTCAAAATTTTACTTCACACTAATTCTGCATTCTAAGGGCCACTGGCATGCATACATTTTTACTACACCAAATACTATATTTAAAACAATTCCAAAGTGATAGATTAATGATTTATTAAGAGAATTAAATGAAGGATTTTGATCTGTAACAATTCTAGCTGCAGTCACAGTAAATTTTTTTCTATGTGAGTAAACTTTCAGCCTCAGAGAAAATCTGCTAGAACCCAAAAGTCAGCCAAAAAAAATTCATATCCTGTTGTAACTCATTGCTCTTTGAGCCTGTTTTGTAACTCATCGTTCTTTGAGTCTATTTTTAATCTGTAGCCTTTTTCTCCTCTCTCCCTCTCTTTCTTCATCTGCCTTGTAACCTTTTACAGTTTATGAATAATTTGTATATCTGTGAGATATAAGGTTCAGAAAAAAATGGTTTCTACAACACAGAAGTTTATTAGGTTTATCTGGGAGCAATGATTAACAGCAATTGTACTTATAAGAGAGCATTTATGCTGTAACCTTTAGCAGCCTACATGACTCATTCAACTTTATGGACCAATCCACACTATGAAATTTGTTTGGGACATCAATTTTTCTTCATGAGTGTTAACCTTGATGAGTGGGGTAATGCTGTGTTAATATCTCTCGGTTAGGTAATTAGGACGTTGGACAGAATAATAGATCAATATGAAAAGCACCTCTCTTGAGCAACTGTCTTCAGTAAAATAGTCTTGTAAATGTGCAATCTTTTTTGATATTAGTAATGATTTTTTTCTTTTTCAAATCTTCATTTTCTGTCCAAAATAAATCTACTTAACTGCTCTACTGTAACAGGCCAGCTCTGTCACTGCAAATTTACACTGGGATTGCTATACATTATTAACAAGCTATGAAAAGTCACTGGCTAAATGTCATGGAAGCTGAGATATAGCAGCACCTTGGGATTCATATAGCAAACAGTTTAGTTTTAATCATCTTGGACCACAAGGTGCCTTGACATTTGCAAGGCAACTTTTTCCTCTTTAACTTCCACTGGAATCAGACCTCTATTATCTCAACTATAATTCTCAACTTCAAATGTGATAGAAAGTTTTACCTTCTAAATTAAAAAAGTGAAAAATCAATCAAACATGGACCTTATCATTTATTTAATCGATGCTCATATGCCAGCTTGGAAAGGAAAAAAGGAAGCGCAAGGAAAACTAAATAATTCAACCACCTTCAGGATTATTAGAGACATTTCCTGTGAAATACATGACCCTTACCTTACCACTACTGAGGGATGACCTTCCTGAGCAATATTAACACAACAAACTTTTGCAGAACCTTTTTAATTTCAAAGAAAAAATGAGGAAGAGCACTGATTCATTTTAAATATACATATCATTACAACACGATTTCTTAAAGCTTTAAAAATTTATTGGGAAAATTCATCTATGGTGCCAAATAAATTTGCAGTCATTATCACACTTCACTCTCTAACAGCCAACCTTTTGGATCATAAGTTCCAATTTACTGGAAGCCAATACATCATTTTTGCCCTTTTAAGTAAGATTATTCACAGGCAAAATAAAAAAGAAAAACATTATTTTATTCAACTGAAATGATTATTTCTCAAGAAATACAAGAGCAAGCCAAAATCCTGACCCTACCAACATTACTTTGAAAAATGAAATCTATTTCATTTGCAAGTTACAGTGTGATGTTTATAAAGTTTTGAATGTTCAGATCTTTTTTTTTCTTTCAAACTTAACTGCTGTAATTTCTGTGTGGTTTTTTTTTCTTATTTTACACATCTACCCACAATTATCTGTATTGTCTTACTACATGTCAAAAAATATGTTGCCTCATAAATGAATATATATATGAAGTACTGTCATCAGGTTATACAATGAATTACTGCTACCTCCCATTCCCCATTACCCCTTGTGGTGGTGCATTCCCTGTCCCCCTTCTCCTGGGCCGCTTGTTGATCTCAGAAATTCCTGTGGAACCTCGGCCTTGGTGCAATGAGTCTGGTGGTTGAGCGCTCCTTGACCGTATCAGAAACTCTGCATAGCTGATGGGAACGTACTCCCACTGCCTGGCCCAGGTGTCATCCCCTGATACCCTTATCTGGGTCGCAGTTCAAGTGTAACAACACTGAAACTTTGTGAATTTTTAATAATCATTACATGGGACTGTGGCCAGAATGGAAATTTACGGATTTTTTTACTAAAGCCAATCATCTTGCAAACCTATAAATGGCGGTCCTAAGTGAGACCCTTTGAGCTCTCCTGGACCGCAGCGGGCTGCGCCCAGAATCTCCCTCTGAGTGGAACGCCTCTCAGAGCTCACGACCTCTTGGGTCTGCGATATTCAGAGGACTGTTGCCGAAAGCTGACTACGGGACCTGGGCTGAAATCCTTCACTCCTTGAGGCTCAATCCTTTGCCTGTTGAGCAAAAATGCCTAGACATTTGACGTGAATATTTCTTCACTGAACTCGAGGGGAATTTTTAACAGGTACCTTTTGTACATTTATATATATTTGTCTATGTGTGTGGGTGTGAGCCAATAGTAAGCATAATTTGTAATTAAGTCGTGATTGTAGTAGACTCTACTAACTCACTTCGTAAACGTTAAAATAGTTAATGATTAAGTGCTGTTAGAATATTGTGATCTACCTTAAAACTGTGAATGAACCTTAGACTGCTGCTAAACACATATAATCCCTTACCCTTTTGTACTAGACATAAACCGTTGACCAAGCCTGAGACTAGGAGCTGATCCAGCCGCACTTAGACTTCTTTCTGAGAAAGAGTTTGGAAAGCAAGGGAGTCTTCTCTGAACCTTGTGACTCAACGGGAGGGTCTCACTTACCCTTTTCATCCTCGGTCTCTATGTAAATCATTCTAGATCAACTCTTAACTCGATTTCCCTTTATATACTTCATCCGTGTAGAAAGTAATAGAGTGAACCTTGCCATGGAAGTCCGTTAAGTCGTGCTTTTATAAATTTCTACTAAAATCACTTTCTGCTAATTCTTTTGACGGTGATTCTTTAAGTGGCCTCTAAACCACTCATTCGCAACACCCCTGCACTACTGGGGGAGGGGGGAAGGGAGAAGGAAGTAGAGGAGTCAGGAACAAAGGAGTGAAATTAAGCCTGGGAAAAAGGGAGCTGGGGGAGAGGGGGGAAGGTGTTTTAGGTTTTGTCTTTGTTTCTCACCATCCTATTCTACTTTAAATTGGCAATAAATTTAATTTTCCCCAAGTCATGTCTGTTCGCCAGTGGTCTCCCTGTGTTTATTTAGACCCCTGAGTTTTCCCATCTTCTTTTCTTCCCCTATCCTGTTGAGAAAGGGAGTGAGAGAGCAGCTGGGTGGGAATGTGGCAGCCAGCCAAGTTCAATGCACCACAAAGCTATATGCTTTTCCAGAGATTTCTACATAACTACTGAAATTCTCAATTTATTTCCTTTCTTCAAGAATTAATTCTATTTACAGTAATTAAGACAAACACCAGGACTCTTCAGAGCTTGCTAGAACCTTGCTAAGGAACCCATCTCAGAAAACAGTAATATAACATGAATTTCTTCATGAACTGATCTGTACTCTAAGCATATTCTGTAAAAGAAAAAGAAAAAAGAAAAAAGGTATTTTATCATGCAAAATAGCATCCTCTGGTGACAACGTTTTTGGTGTGGTGTTTTTTCCTTCTATTTCTCACAATGCCATAGTTCATGTTAAAAGAAATGGTCAAGAAAATTTGTATGAACCATTAGATCTGTATACTCCTGTCCATTAACACAACATCACAGCCCATCTGAAAAAGACAATATTTGCAAAGAAAGTTTGTATCTTAAATCAACGTTTAATGATACTGTTTTAGTTGTCTCTGTTTAGTTGTATTTGTAACCTGAACAAGACTCATTTTTTTTCCTTTCTGCTTTCTTTCTTTGTTGTCTCACCCCATAATCCTTGCTTCTGTTACATCCTTTGACCAACCATGACTATAACATTAATTTGATTCAAATAAAAAGCTATTGGCAGTAGAATCTTTTATAGCATTCTTGTTTCATTTATCAAGTTACTGAAACTTTTGATATATTTCTCTTCTGAAAGTCAGATTAATAGCTATGGGGATGTTACTGTGAACCTGATAGAGAATTCAGAGAGGAAGCTTTTATTTTATCTAACAATGACCAAGCACCTCATTGCTTTAGAATTGACTTCTATAGGCAAATCACTTCAGCTGAGAAACCTTTCTTCCAGATATTTCATAGCTTTGCATCATGCATTTCAAACAACCTTCATAGTGAGCTTTACTAGGGCCTTCAAATAACACTAAAAATGTGGGTACTGGACAGGTCACATAATGAACTCAACTTGGTGGAAATTGTCCCACGCAATTTCACCAGCTACAGATTTTGAACTTTTATCACATTAAGCTCAGATGCAGCAATTCTCTATGGAAAACTGAAAAATGAAGGTATCGCATCAAAGCGAATTATCTGCTATCTGGTCATCCATCTGGTCTGAAGATTGTGGATGCTGGTGATGATGCAGCAGATGACCCAACAAATGTGTATATGCTATATAAAAAAAATTGTTAAATATTCTATTGCTTTTAGATTCTGAAAAATTGATAGGGGAAAAAACCACCAATTTTGGTGTGCATGTGTGTGTGAACTCTTAGTGATTTCTGGGATCTTATGTTGGATCAGCATAGCTCTTTGTTGTTACTGTGGTTTCACTGGTGGGTTAAACTGATTGTCTCCACAAGCACAATGACTCTGAGTTCAAAGTAATATGAGTCTGCTGCCTTATCACTAATACTACTGAAAATTGCTTCTCCTGATGTATTTTGAAACATGTTTCTATGGAGAGAATTTGAGAAAGCAGCTAATAGGGAACTTACAGAAGTCTCCCAAGAGAGCTTTTCTCAGATTATTTTCTCTAAAACCCTTCCCGAGGGTGATACTATGATCGTTAATTTTAGAACATTGACAATGAAGCTTTCCCCAAGCTACAGGTCTAGCATATCACGTTACTTTTTTTGTTTCCCTTCCCTCCTCTGAATTCTCCTTGGAGGCACTGTCAAGAATGAAGCAAGTTTATTTACCTCTGAAGTAAAAATTTTGCTTAGAATGAAGTAAAAATAAATTATAGCTCTCCATGGTTGTCGGGAAATGTTAGTTCTATTTTAAAAAATAGTGAATGTGAATCAAAAAGAAAAAAATTAGTAATAACACACTTGAATGTATATTTGATTTTAAAGGGCTTTCTTCCATTTATTCACCTACAGTTATGTTCCTATCGTGTTAGCATCAGACTCCCTCCTAGATATTTATAACCTGAAGTAACAAGAGTCATCTTTTTCCTTTCTGCTTTCTTTCTTAATTTATGGGAGAAGTCATTCAATGATTTAAATATTTTAGAGTTGTATGAAAAAACTTTATCTGAGAAAAATTAAGTTGAAAAGAGGAATCATATACATTGTCCAAGAGATCTAAGTTCAGATCTTGTAGATCTTGTAAGATCTGTTCAGATCTTGTAAGAATCTTCTGACTCTTGCAGTCAGGAACTTCTCCATATTCATCATCAGTTTCTATAGAATGTAGCTTTGCAAAGGTAAAATGAATTTGAAAAGGGTAATCAGTAGTGACATTCTTTTGAACAACTGATGTTAGAACAAGAGCTATAAACCATAAGGTTGTGACCTTATCTATATGTTCACTTTTAACAGCCCCAGATTTTCACTAAAAATCAGAACTTAACATATGCGTACAGAAATCTCTGACTGGTTTAAAGACGTCAGATATTTTCCGCTGGTTTTTGGCCCCATCTCTACTACATATTATTGCCTGAGATATATATTCACAGGGGTAAATGTAAGGAAAAATGAGCTGATACATCAACACTTTGTAAAGAATGAAGGAAACAGAAGCAATTTACTCTTAGTCCTCTTAGAAAAGCGATCCTGTCAGCATACTATGCTAGATAATCTAGTGCAAGGCATCCTTCTTCTAAGAGGAGGAATGTTGCATGTAACAGCCCAAAACAGATTCAGGTAGTTTGGACAAGATTAGAGCTGGAAGCTCTTCAACTTTTCAGCTTTCTTCTGTGCTTGGAAAAGAGCTAATAAAATAGAGAAACTATCACTGCTTTAGGGAAAAAAAAAAAAAAAAGACACTGCAATGGTAGGGCAGTAGGAAGAATATTTAGAGCTTTTATTCCTGACTATGATAATATAAGTGCAATATGTGGGCTAAATACTTTTTTACTACTCAGTACACACAAAACTACTCTGGACATTGTCTGCATTTTTATTTATAAAAATATCTGGCCAATAAGGGTCTTTATTCTCACAGAATGTCTCAGGACCACCACAACACATACTAAGCATTTGCTAATAAAAAGTTCTCTTCTTTCTAAGGTCATTCTCATTATAAGAGACCTTAAACTTTCTCAGTCCACTTGGATACAGTCTTTATTTCCCCTAAGAGAAAAAGCAGATTTTATTGCCAGTGAAATCTCCCATTGTGGTTAACGTAGACATTCTTATTAAGTGATAAATTATGTACTTGCTAAATCACAGTTGGTGGGGTGTGACAGTGTTATAAGAAAGGTTAATCTGTGGAAGATCAGGCTAGAATGAATACAGTAAAATAACCAGAATGGCTAAGCCTTGATGAAAGTGTATTAGAGTTAATGCACTCCTTTATTTTATTAATCTACCCAATTGGAAACTAGATGCATTTCTTCACACACCAGTAGTGTGGGCGGAATTAAAGGAGGAACTGGCATGTGTGCGTGTGCTTGTGTCCTTGCAGGACTGATGAAAAGCCACCTTTCAGCTGTTTGCTAAAATAATCTAGATTTGCACTCAAATTTCACATACAGAAAAGCTATAATTATCTGGTCAATCTCTGCTCAAACAGAAGTCTCCCTGAACTTTTTATTAATAGTTCTTGTAAATTAATATGTTAAGACAGGTCATTAGCTGATGTAAACTCCCATAATATCAGTCTTGACATGTTTAGGTGCTATCCAGGCACTCATTCACAATCCTGGATACAACAAAACAGATTAATATCAGATAACATTTTCTGACTCTTCTTTTATTTGTCCAGTTTCCTTGGTTCAAATCATCCCCTTATGTGACTGTGTTGAGAACCATGCATATGAAAATGGAAGTTTTGAATTAGTAGATTTTATATAGATCCACTTAAAGGCATCACTTCTTAATGTCTTAGTGATCAATTTGTGCTGGAACAGCCACCAAATAATGATAAAAGTAACCAAAATGGTCTTCAGCCTATTCCAGCCAAGACAGAAAATGAAGTAAAGCAATTTTTATTTGTACTGTGCCCTGCCCCCAGTCATTTAAGATCTCCCAATTTTCAGGGGGGAAGGCTGCTTATTCCAGTGAGTGATTCATACACTTTAGGTATCTATCCTACCTTGCAATCTCCAGAAAGTGATTCAACTGTTTATTTCAGGAAGTGACAATTCATATTTTGAGGGTGCCTGTTGCTCCATTCAATAATAGCAGAACCCATGCAACTTGTTCACACAGGTGTCTAATTTTTGCAAAGCAGATTTAAGCAAGATGGATCTCATTATTAGTGTTATATTACTAGAATTTTTGTAACTGTAGTGATATTTTGTATTTATAAAGCCAGTTAGCTAAAAAACTTATTTACTTGTTTGCTTTCTAAAGTTTCTCATTACTCTGAGTGTCTCTACACTCAGAATTCTTTCCTGCTTTTAAAATAGCCAGAATCAAATATTGCTTACGAGAAGTATTTTATTTTGAAAAGTCACAAATTATGGACAAGTGACTGCAGTTGGGGATTTCTATTTTCTAAAGAACATGCAAAGCACTCGTTGTTCCAAGCTGAAAGCCATCCTGGGGGAGAAATCTACAGGAGTATATACTGGATTATAAAATTCTCACTGAAAAGAAATGTACTCTTTGCAGTTGACTTTTTTTTTGTTATATTTAAGCTACCAAAGATGTTGCTCTAGACTTAGGAGGATTTCTGAGACAAAGCACATCTCAAAGCTAAATCCAACCTGCTTTTTTCCCTTGGATCAGTCACACATTTCCTTAAGGACATCTGGAATGTAAGAACACCTGGTTTGTATGGATATCTGTTTAATGATCCTTATTTATCATAAGGAAAAAAAAAGAAAACATAAGAAAAGTAATAAATTAAATAGGTCGACACAAATCTTAAGGAGCAATAGATAACTGAGATGATAACAAACACAAGACCTTTCAGGTCACTAATTGATGGGACATTGAAAGAACCAGTCAAGCACAGCAGTGGAGAGGTTCAACCAGAACCTTCTAATTAGCAAGAAAGGAAACAACATTATCGTGCATGTGATGGGAATAGCAATAGAAAGTAGTAGTCGTGTAAACAAGCTTCTCATCAGTATGCTTCTGTGGTCAATCCTACCACCCAATCCCTGTAGTCTGTGCTATCCTCTTACTAAATTCCATTACTAACTATTTTCTTTGTGACCCTTGCTCCATTGTGTGTGTGGACATGAGTAGCCAGTGAACTTAAAGCTGGACTAGCCAGTGAGAAGACCAGCATCTGGAAAGACCCAAAGTCTGAGCTTGCAACTGGGTAAGGGGCCTATGGTGTGAGTATGGATATTGGACTTTAGGTCCATGCTAATATTTGAGGGATCCATGAATACAGATTTATCTGTGAATAAAGACGGAGAGGTTGTGTGCAAGTTCCACTACTGAAACTCAAGACCATCAGCCAGAGAGGAAGAACAGGATCAGGCAACCCATGCTGATCATTTCTATGTGACTGCCATTGTGTTTATGTGGGTGCCTGTAAAGGCACTGCTGTGTTGATCACTGTGGTTGGTTGGCTAGAGGGGGTGTATTTGCATTTTTGGAATTTGCACGCAGCCTCACTCCCAGCCATATGTGTAACAGACCAAGCAGAGAAATCCTCTGGGCTTGCTTAAGATCCACCAGATTCTGCTATCCCTTACTACTCCTGCTTCTCAATTTGGAGTATGAAATGAGAGAGCTTTGAGGAGTTCGTGTCCTGACTGAAGGTTAAGTTACTTACTGCCACTGACTGCTCACAACTTCACTCTGTAACTGATCTTTGTCAGCACCAGCAAAGGTTGGTACTTGATTTGTATTACAGCTGAGGTGCTCAGTTGTGTGGTGGGGTTTTTTTGTCTGTGTTTTTGTTTGGTTTTTTTTGTCATGCTGTTCCCTTACTTTTCTTTTGTGAACCACTACATGATCTAATGTGAGAGATCATTGCCAATATTTCATGCTCCTTCACATTAAGTGCTTGACTTAAACTCCTTTGTGTGTATCAGCTTATAAAACAAGTGAAGAGCTCACAAAATGCTAAAGGAGAGCAGGAGAGAAGAGGTGTTACCCAGAAAAATAACCCTTCTGATGTAAAACATTCTGTACTACCTTAGTTGGACTAATTTTGCAAGAACTATTTAAGACCTCTGTACTTCCCAACTCTGATAATAGTTATAATACAGAATTGTGAGCACCTCATTAACAGACTGTCAAGACCAACCTCCCCACCCCCCCCACCTTAGCTTATTGTTAGAATCCCCAGGGATCATTTCACAGCTGATTCTCAGTGTTAGTCATTTTAACTTTAAATGGTTCAAAAAGAAGTGAACTGTAAGTTCGAACTGTGAACTCGAAGTTCCATTTGAGACTATATTCTCAGTTTTACAAACAGTATCAACACAGTTTGTCCCCGTGACTCACTTTTGTAGTCCTTTAGCTCAGCAGATATGGTATTGCTGAAGGAGAAGCCACGGGGTTTGTTCTAATACTGCAAGGCCACTGGACTGGGGCTTATCAGGCATGATTTAGCGGTCGGTGAGGCGGGAGCGGGGGCTCCTGCGCTGGCAGGCGGCGGCGACAGCAGCGGCGAGGTGTTAACAGAACCTAAAGCCACCGAGGCGAAGGGCTCCGGAG
>NW_009204857.1:0-1423 GCF_000690835.1 Fulmarus glacialis
GGCACCTTCCAGCCAGCCACCCCGAGGGCTGGGTGCCCGGGGAATGCCGCCAGACCGAGTCACCCATCACCCAGGTTGCCAGACACCGTGCATCACCCCTCCGGGGCAAACACCACCTTCCTCCTCCTTCTCCTCCTCCTCCTCCTCCCTGCCCCGCACACCCCGTATCACCAGCCCTGGGAATCGGTCCAGTCGCTAATCAAGCGCGAGGCGCGTGGGAAAGGGAGGCTCCGCGGCCATAGTTCGGTGTTCCCACCTAACGGTCTTGAACTGCCCCACGCCTGGAGAGCTGCCCACCCCTGCTCCCATGGCCCCTCCCGGCGAAGTGCCCCCCAGAAGGAAGGACATCCTTCCACCTGGTGAGGAACGGGAGGTGACGGTACCCCGCAGCCTGTGAGATGCCTTTGGGTAGGACGGCAAGTGGCAGAACCCAAAATACCGAGCAGAAACAGTCTTCCTTTTTGCCCGCCTTTCGTTTTTGTGGGGTGTAGCAGTGGAACCAGCTAACGGCGACAGCTCGGGGTACTGCAGGCGGCTACGTTGAGGATCTCCATCTACAGCTTCATCAGCTAATCCCCATTAGCCGTTCGATGACCCAGTGGTAGATTTTTCTTCTTTGTAAAAACTTGATGTACAACATGCGATACAACGATGGGAGATCACGGGCTTCTCCTCACAGCAGTCTTGGCGAGGCTCGGGTCAAAACTTTAAGATACTGGGATTTCTTTAGAATTTCCTATTTTAGGTTTTTAAGTCTGTGCAAAATACAGATGTACAAAAATCTGTACAAAATACCCAGTGTCAAATCAAGTGAGGAGAAACGATACCATGCGTTTATTTAACTGATGAAGAGTTGATTAAAATACGAGGTTTTAATAATGTAAATCATGTTTAGTGCAGATGATAACGATAGAAAAATGATTCAATGGGGGGAAAAAGAGAGTGAGGAAAAAAGCCTCAATAAAATATGCTTGTCTCGTAGGCAACGTCCAACTCTTCTCATAGCCAGGAATACCTCTCACACAGGGTTTCCTCTCAGGTTTCATTGCCTTCCAGTCAATACCTTGGCTATCGGAAACCTTTGTTACAACTGGCGGCTGTTCGTCCGAGCAGCGACGGGCCGGCCGGCAAGCTGAGTCTCGGACTGACTCTTTGGTAACCTCCTCCAGGTAAAACTGAATTTCTCTTTCAGTTTTTCAAATAGAAGGCTACCAGCTTTGTAGCGTCTTAATAATGAACCTATGGCAAATCACTGTCACAGAAACTACATAAACATGTCTAAAAATTAATACATGATTTAGGAACAAAGTTTAAAAAAAGTTTTCTAAAGCGGGACTGCATTCTATAGCTAGGGAAACGCAAGCGTCTTTATTTCATATCGTTTTTATTTTGTAACACCTAAACTCTAAAATCTTGCATTCCT
>NW_009204857.1:1456-16443 GCF_000690835.1 Fulmarus glacialis
GTGACCATCGAGCTAGTCACTTTGCGTTAGGCCTGCTGACACCGCCGTGCAGCCTCCCGCGGGGAAGGGTGCTGGAAGGCGGCGAGGCGGGCGCCGGAGGCTCGCCCAGCCACACAAGGCCCCTCTGTCCGTCCCTCGCCTCCCCTCCTGCCCACGTCCGCATGGCACGGGGGGGTGGGCGGCTGGCGGGAGCGAAGGCTCCGTCTGCATTGCATACCCTGACCGAGAAACAGGCACTCTGCTCTTTGAGGCTGCTGGCAAATCCACGCCACAAATCAGCAATTGCCCAATCCTAAAATCATCCCGCGGGCGAAACTGCCGCTGACTGTACAGAAGGGATGTTGCCCGAGGAAAAATACCTGCTGCCTGCAGAGACGGGCAGCACCTGCACCCGGAGCCCCTCTGCAAAGCAGAGGCACGGTCAGCCCAGCTTTTGCCTGAAACTGGAGTGACTCTGGTTGTCTCTTTGACTTTGGGGTGTGATCCAGTATCCCGATGGAGCAGACGAGGAGGTAGAGGCAGCTTTTCTCCCTGGCATGCTGTGGTTCCCATGAGAAAACTCAATTGCGCATTGCCCAGCAAAACCACAAAAATGTTCACAGTGCTGCCTTCTCTCCTCCCACTCAAAATGTTTTTGCATACGCCTTTAGGCACTACAATCATGGCAATTAAAGCTGTAAAATATTATTAGTATCACACTTCTATAGACTTTTCGTCCTAAATGCTTTATATACCATGCATACAGTGCAACAGAAATGCAGCCACTTGTATGGGGAAAAGGAGCAGGGACGGCGCACGTAGAGATAGGGAGTCACATTTTCACCAGGGATGCTCGATGCAAATCCCTTCTCCTGCAAGAAGTTTCCAGGACATCTCTGAAGTCCACGCAGTGCCATCCTGTGCTGGGACTCGGGCAGAGATCCTGCACACCTGGAACTGTGCGTGCCTATCCTAGAGAGACTCACATCACTGCTTCGGGAGTGTTCCAAGGGATTTGCAGACGCTTACAGCACTTAGCTGTGCTTCTGACGGCTGCCAGCGCGTGAGGTGTAACTCAGCCCCGTCCCGGGCTACTGAATATATCGGGGCAGATGTAGGAGAGGGCCGAGTAGACTGAAGCCCCCTCTGTGGCGCGTGCTTAGACCAGGAACGGTGGCGTATCTGCTCCAGTCTGGCATCTCGTGCTGGGGAAGAGGAATAGGACAAGTGTGCTCTGCTGTCTCCCTTCACCAGTAGATCTGAGAACGCTGGGCAAAAAGCCAGAGGCAGCCGATGAGACAAATTGAGACTTCTCCAGCGAAAAGCAAGGAAGTGTTTTTACAGTGTTTTTTAGCACTGTCCTGTCATTAAAATTCAAATACTTTCCTGCCCAGGTACTGCTTCCGCTTACATCCCACAGAGGACAAATCAGCGCCCAGTCTGATCCTTCTCCCACGTGTCCTGACGTCTGGAGGTAAAAGTCTCCTTCAGAAGATGTCTGCCCTGCACAAATGGGAAGGGAGGGATGGAAAGAGTTCTGGTAATTTTATAGCTGGTTTCATGCTTTTATATTTTGATTTTGAAATAGTTGTAGTGTGCTAAGAGTGGGTAGGTGAAAGCAAGAAATTGTAACGCTAAGAAAGTAAATAAATCAGGTGGATCCAGTGACGGAGGTAGCAGAACTTCAGCTTAGAAGACAACCTCTATTTCAGACCTCCTTTCTTTCCTAAAATGCTTGCAAGCTAGGGAATAAACGCCCAATTTTAAGACCCTTGCCTAGTGTGAGGACTATCTAGTCTGATCTTCTTCATGACACAGGCCCTACAGAGTGCTGAAAAGCTTGTGATGAACATTCAATGTAATGCACAAAAAGCACGCACACCCTTGCACCCAAATAAACCCACCCAACCTTCTACACATGCTTTTTCTACGACCATGCTAAGGTACCTAGCTGGGTATCATTAGAATTCTGGGCAATTCCATGAAGTGATTTCGTTCCTCAAGACCTCCGAAGAACAAGAAACGGGCTTATGCATGGCACGTGCAGATTTCTAGGCAGATGTTCTGCTGCTCCTCAAGGACTCCCCGTAGCCATTGCTGTTCAAGCAGTCCTGCCCCAGCGGGCTCTGCGAGACAGATAACATGCTCTGCCATAGAAAATTTGCAAGGCTGAGCAGTGTGGGGCATGGGGAGGTAAAGCACAGGGTTAGAAAGGGAGAAGCAACAGATGTGCGGTCACCTCTACAGGGGCGGGAGCAGGGAGAACCTCTGCAGAAGCGGCTCCTTCCTTCCCCGCTCAATGCACAGACCTCGCCGGTACAGTCTGCCTCTCTGATGTTCTGTCTGATTAAACAAAAAAAAGATTGGAATCACACATGGCATAGGGACACTTTCATAATATACAGAAGAAATCTGCAGATGATCAGTTCTCTATTTCCTCAGACTGCCCAGATTGCAAGATTGACGAGGAATCTGAGTAGGATAATGTGCCACAGAATCAAAGGGAAAGAAAAAAAATAAATCGGCAGCGAGCAATTATATTCAAGGAGACAAGACGGCAAGTCAGACCCAGAGGCAACTGCAAGGCTGCCAACACAGCAGCTGGTACAGCTCCCTGGAGCTCCACACAGAACGTCTCCGTGGTTGGTCCCCAGCTTCCCCGACTGCCACCAGAGGAGCGGAGAGGCGGCGGTGGCGGAGGAGCGCAGGGGCGTAGGTGCCACCTCTCCCCCTCGCCCCAGTCTGCCTCCTTCGAGCAGGTCACAGCTGCTAGCTGGGGCGCAACACGCGCAGAAGTACTGCTGAAAATGCATGTTGAAACATATTTCTCAGGGAGGCTATTAATGCCTGTGAAGAAAACACTCAAATTGTTCACTGTTAATGGAGAAGAGAAAAATGCATTGCATAAACACAAATTTTATTAGCTGTCATTGAGGAGGCTGCAGGGTCTAGTGGCTGGACCGTGTAGCTCAGGGCCAGAGGCGGCTGCACTCTCTTTCTAGCTCTCCTCTGCCGACATCGGATAAGTTATTTCACCTTGCAGCACCTCAGTTCCCCCATCTGGAAATTAGGATAATGATTTGACTGCTTCCTCAGTGAAGCAACTCTAGATCTGCTGATGAAGAGTGCTGGGTCAGAGGCGAGGATTATTATTTAGCATCACAACTATTCATACCGTTGTGCAACGGGGCAGGTCTTGCTGAACAGATGAAGCAGTTGTTCGAGACCATGCCCCAGAAAGTTTACCGTCTCCAAAACACTATACCTATAAATTCACCCAATGCCACAAAGAACAAATATGGAGTGGGATGTATTTTTGGCAGCTACACCACCTGACCGAATGCATGGTTGGGCAAAGAGTTTTGACGAAGAGTTTGCGTGCTTGGTGCACGTAAATCAGAAAGTGGCTTCAAATGAAAAGGCCAGTACCCTCCCCCCACAGAAAGCTGTGCAGGATGGGGTGGACCGGAGCTTCCACAAAAAAGACATTTAAACGTGACAGGAGGGTGAAAACCAGGAGAACAGGGTGAGGGCTGAGTAGCAGAGGAAATTATCTCATCAACGCGGCAAGTGATATCTTTCTATTGATTTTCAAATGAATAGATTTCATGGCCAGGAGCAACAGTTTAAAATCATCATAGTCTCACCTCTTGTACCCCGAAGATCAAAGAATTTCATCTAGTCATTTGAATTAGATTAATCCTATGTAAATAAAATAGTGCGCTAATTATAATCAGTTGGAGGTTACAGATTCATCACAGACAAAGACCTGTGCAAGCATACCGTTCATAAAACAAGACTTTGCTAAAACTTCTCATGTAGTCTTTGTCAAAACAGGCACGAACCTGGAAATTACTCCATTTTAGAGTTGTGCCTGCATGGTGTTTTAGCCATGCCCGTTTCAGTCCCTCGGGAAACACAGGTCCTGCTGCTGTCCTCCCTTGAGGCACAGACCCGAGCGATGCATGCTTCTACAGCCGAAGGTGGGGAACTGCACAACGGGCAGT
This sequence comes from Fulmarus glacialis, assembly GCF_000690835.1. Taxonomy (NCBI): domain Eukaryota; kingdom Metazoa; phylum Chordata; class Aves; order Procellariiformes; family Procellariidae; genus Fulmarus; species Fulmarus glacialis. Next base: position 5,443 of record NW_009204857.1, read on the forward strand.
TGACAGTCAAACTAGCAACTGCTTGTCTGGCCACCACACGCACCACCACACCATGTCTTGCAAGGGTGAGAAGGTATCGATGCTCACTCCACTCCGCGGTCACCTAAGCACTTGGGAAGAGCTGGGCAAAACATCCGATAGCTGGGAAATGTGATGAAACATGGAGCCCTGGAGGAAGTGAACATCTTCACAGGTTCAGCCTGCATCTGACGAAGAGCTTCATCTGAAAAGCACAGGGACGAGGAGGAACAACAACTGCTGAGATGTCAAAATATACGATTTTAACGTTTTCAAAACAGCAGGACTGAACTTTTTGCTTTGAAACGGCCTGTTAAAAAGCACCCCGAAACATAAAAACAACAGCAACAACAACAAAAATCACTTTTGAGAGCTCAGTATGCTGAGCATTGTGATGATGACGGAATCATCATCTTGGCTCAGACTCACTGCTTTGGTCAAATAAAAAATACAGACACAGGCACGGCAACAGCGCTCGTGGTTTGAGACACAGTTTTACTTCTGTGCCTTTTGGCTGTAAAACCAAAAAGGCCATTCTTTGCCCAGTCCCAATGAAGATACAGGGGGGAAAATAGCGAGAAAATACACTAACTGCGAGGATATCTAGCGGTAGGTTTGCTAGGGTGAGGTTTGTACGAGACGTCTGTGAAGGGATGGGAAGGCATCAAAGGACTTACGACCCTCCCCGCGTGGTTGCCACCACCCGTGGCTGCCGATTGCCACCCCTCCCGCGCTAGCCCTGGCCCTCATCCCAACCGAAGCAATCCAGCGGCTGCAACACGAGCAAACGAGGCGCCAGTGGAGGCTGCAAACCCCAAAAGCTCAGGAGTGCAATGAGGGGGAGCGTAAAACCATCCCCCCTGAGCCCCCGGGTACTGCTGAAGCATTGCTCTTCAGGGCAAAACTGGTTTATTATTTAATTCTCCGTCTGTAAAAATAGCTGGAGCCGGCAGCAGGAAGGGATGGCGGGAGCCGGCAGCTCCGGCGTGAGCGACAGCGCGCGCGGCACCGCACCTCCGGAGTGGGAGTTTGGCTTCACAGCCAGGCGCTCAGATCTCATCAGTAGCCTGAGGGGGTTTTCAGTTTGTAACTTTAATCTTTTAATCTGGCTCTCTCCTCGTGTGCGTGGGCGAGGAGCACGTGGTGGTGGGTTAATCCTCTGACGCCTCTCCCTCGCTTGCTGCTCGCCGTGCAGTGGACCCACGTTTAGGACACAAGATGAAAACCAAGACCGTGAGGCAGCAATGGCCCGAGGGATCATCCCAGAGAAAGGGCTTTCAGCAAACGAGGAGACAAGGCACCCCAAATTTCCTGAAGACAAGGCAAGTCAGGGCCAGCAACAGAGGCCTCCATTACATGAAGGTGGAGACATGAGCACCAGACAATAATTAAAAAATCATAAGCTGGCAATAAAAATACATAACTGCAAATGGCAGTGTGTGCTCGCAGTTGAGAGCAGGACAGTCCTGCCTACGCAGGTAGCCGGCAGTGCCCTCCGAAAACACCCCCCAAGAGCAACATCCCAACCTCCTCGCAGGAGAGCCCGGTGCATGCTCACTCTGCGGCTTGGTACAAGCCTCTTGCCATGGACATTTATAGCCGGAGGGCAAAATCTTGACCTTGCAGAGATCAAGAGTTATTTGCCACTTATTTTCAGACATCTGAATCCACGCTGAAGTCCCTTAAAAAAGTAAGCTGGCTTTCAAAGGCACCATGCACTTACATCTCCTGAGCTCCTGGTGTCTTTATACGGACCCGAGTGCCTAAATGTTAGACGCATGAATTTAAATACTCAGTGCCTCAGTTTATCCATCTCTCAATGACAGCTGAGGGTTATTCACATCACAGCATTTTGGGAAGCCAAGCACTTGCAAAAAAGCCCGAAGCCTACAGGTGAAAGCCTGCGGGAGAGGCTCCAGGCCCTTTTTCCAAGTAAGGAGAAGGCTTCTGCGCCTTCCAGCTCCTCTCTTGGCAATGATCTGCGTGTAGGCAGTGGTCATAATCAGGAAGTGCCTCCTCCAATTTACAGCTGGTGGTACCACCTGTGCCTCTCCAATTCCAGCCAAAACAACCACCTCCTCAAACCCACTTGTAAGGAAGGGCAGAGGATCCAGCAATGACAACTCAGAGGGAAAAGCAAGACTCGGGTTTAAGTGCTGACATTTTCCCTAGACGCGTACCACTGTTTATCAGTAGAGTATTTTCTTTCTTCTTGTAAAAACAATTGCAGTGTTTGCTGAGAGAAGACGACCCTGCCATACTGCAATGGTGAGCAACCGATAAGTGATAGGGCAGACATGGGACAACAAGAAAAGGTTAAGAGGTTCAAATTTGCTGGGCCAATGAGGGACCAATGTACGTGCCTGTGTGGCAGCTGGAATGGAAGAAAGTGGAGTCGTTACTCATCACTTCAAGTCTGTCAAGGATTTTCCTTCTGGAAGGAAAACAGCGACTTAGTAACTGCTGGTGAGGCAGGGAACATTTCTGTACTATTGAGACACAGCTGTGTATATGGGAGTATGTATATACACATACCTCAGTGGTATTATCCTTTTGTCCCCTGCGCTGGTTTTTGATTGCCAGGTCCTCCCTGGCCTTCACCTCGTCATGGTGGAAGCCATCTCCCTACTCGTGGAGCACCTCAAGAACCAGTTCTGGATTATCAGTCACTGCTTTAATCTACTCCACACCTTGAACAGAGGGAGCTCTTTTACTTTGGGAACTGGAAACCTGAGGTGATCTTAAATTACAGAAATTTGTAAGAATTACATCTCTGGTCAGACAAAACTAATACCAGAAAGGGAAGTCTTGCTGTTCCCATCAATGCAACCAACAGCAGGGCTTCCCCGACTTCCATGGATGAGATAGTCTGGACAAAAAGAAGAGAAGCCACCACCTTATGAGCTGGCATTTGTTCTGGGTGGCTTAATTTTTCCAGATTTATGTCCCTTGTGTGGCATATACTGTGTTCCTGCTCTGGTCCTACTCAACAAAACTTCGGTTGGCTTCTCTGGAGCATGCAGGGCCAAGAGGCACTGATTTTCAGATTTACTAAATGCCTGCATTTCCAGTTAATCTGGAGCTGTGGGTGCCAAAACCTCAAGAGAGTCACTTACCCTCATTGCAAATATAATTTCAGCCTTTCTAATGCCACTGGAAAAGTAATAACCTCTTGAGAAGACTTAAGGGCACTCTAAAAGCTATATACAGAAAAAACAACAGGATCGGAATGAAAACCAACAGTTTCTGATATCAGATAAAACACCTCCTTTCATCAGCGTTTTCCCCTTTTCTTTAGCTATTTCTTTTCACCCACTTTCCATAGCCTCAGAAAGTTATTTTTGAATGACCTGTTTGCTGCAGCTTTCCTGAAGTGGCCCAACCATCTACTCATCTTTGAGAAAGTACCTTGCTGTTGCCTGGTCCTATAATTACTTGCATCTGAACCTAAAGTGGGCAGGTTCTCATCTTCCATCTAGATTTTTTTTTTTAATGGGCAATGAAAGCAGAAATATTTCAGCCGTACAGCTCCGTAAAGCTTTTGATCTGCAGCTTTCCCGGTCCAGTGCCACGGTGACAAGGCAGCACAGGGAAAATCCACTGCACAATAACCACGAAACACGCATTTTGCATTTCAGAAAGTGCTCTTCATGTGGCAAAACATCTGTCCAAGGGTATAAAGCGGGCATCTTTTAAGGCAGTCCTGCCACAATGCCTCCAAGTCACTCTCCTTAGGAAAGGGGGATTTTATTTTTTCTGCTAAACTCTGTATCTGTTCGTCAAACTGATCGCCACCATCTGTACCAGCATACTCCCATCTCTGAAAACTGGGGTTGTCTTGTCAACGCGATCCAGCGCAACGGGGTTCTGACCCGTGCTTGGGATATCCTGGTGCTACTGACACACAAACAAACCACAACTTTTTTTCCTCTAATCCACAAAGACGGCTGGTCACCTCACGTCCTTGCGTCAAAGCAAACCCCTCTGAGACAGCTGGAAGCATCACCGGCTCTGACAGCTGTGACCAGTCTCATGGCCACCTCCACTGGATCTAGAATAAGGAGTCCCACCATTTTCTTCTTCTAGCTGTCTCCTTGCGGTAGAGCAGCAAAATTGGTCTTCTCTTGCTGTATGACCCAGGTGGTGGTGCATCAGAAAGCACGAGAGACAGCTGAATGGAACAAAGACTAGCCTTGTGATCTGCCAGAAAGCAACTGATGGCCAACACAGACATGTGAGACCCAGGCTTTAGCAACAAACAGACAAAAGCAAAGCCTGCGGCTCGCTTTTCTCTGTGCAAGTTTGACATCAGCGAGAAAGGTCACATACAGGTATTGAACACAACTAAAATACGTGCAGAACCTCTTCCAAGGGGTTTGCTAAGAAACAAAGCAGAAAAGACATGGTCATCTTTGAGTAATATGTGGATAGCTGCAAGGTTCAGCTCCAATAATCGCTACATAGGCCTTTTTGTTTTCAAAATTAGCTGCCAGCTTTTCAAGGACAGAACAATATATGAACTTCTTAAGGTGCTGATCCATCTTAAGGTGATGAGTACTAGCAGGGCTGAGATCTTCATCTCTTGCCTAACATTTCCTGTAATGAAACCCTGGTTTGAGATGCTTTGATCTTGCTAAACTATAATCATTTTGATTAAAATTTTCTATGCCAGGTATTTACCTTGAATCGATTTTTTTAAATCAATGCATCTTTGTACCTGTTTTCCGAAGTGTTAAATCAGCATCCTCACTATACAAGACATTACAATTGCTCACTAGACCCACAACCTGCAGGAGCAGGGGTAAGTAGGTCTGGGGTTACTCCACAAGAAACAGAGAGCTCGAGATGTTACATGATCAGATGTTTTTGACAATAGATGACATTTTTTGTGAGAATGAGCAATTTTGCTCGTTCCATAAGCCTTTTCTATACTAAGACTTATTTTTAGCATTGGCAAGACCTAGCTCATTAAGTTAACATACACAAAAGATGTTTTACAATAAATTAGTATCTCAGTTCATTACCACGTGTGGAATTTTGCAACCATTTGAAAGCAGGACACGTTTAATTTTACATAGAAGGATGTTTCACGGGTGTTATTGACCTTTCATACGTACTGCTAAAGGGAATATCAGATGGCAGATCCTACGCAGTGGTGGGGAATAAGGAAGAAGCTGAATGCCCAAAGATTGCTGCTAACCGTCTCCCCTTACATGGCACAGAGAAGTGGATTAGGCTCTAGATCAGCCGCTACAAGATGCTAGAAGAGGACCTCGTCAGCCATGCTTGGAGAGCGCGGCTTTCTCCCCGCCGCCTAACTGAGGACCAGGGTTCGGGGTTCCCTGCTGTCCGTCCTATGGCTGGTGGCAATGATCTAGCTCTGAGGGATGTCACTGAAAACGTTGTGTGCAGTTCAACTTACGGTGATTTGTGTTTCTTTTCTTTTTTTTTCCCATTCTTTTATTCTCCAGCAGGAACTGGTTAAAGAGAGGATGAAGTGACTGTGGGAAAGAAAAAATGTGTGAAAATGGGAACCCGAAGAAAGTAGCAAGGAGAAGTCATTAGGAATCTACTTAATAGCAAGAACATTTCAGGTTTGTTGAGAAGCAGAACTATTCCTCTCTGCGCCACAAGCAAAGTCACTGAACTATGCTGTTTTCCCTCAGCTAAAACCCAGTTTAATCATATAGATTTCAACCACGTAAGCAATGAAAAACAACTTTCCCCTCAATTTTTTCACAAAATGCTGGCAAAAGTGGTACATGTTTTTCCTATTATTTGAATTTAGTTTTATTTCTGCCAAACGTCATTTCTGACCTCCAATATGCGCTCCAAAAATGTGACTGAAATAGAAAGTGAGACTTTCCCTCTGATTAAATGCTCTTATGGCTTATGGTCACGTTAAGATCCCCTGGCTAGCGCTTTCCTTCAATTCCTTCTCGGTCTTCAGAAATTCCTGGCCAACAAAGAACACAACATCTGGGAAGCCTGACCACAGCGTTTCAGGGAAAAGAAACTAAAAAGGAGAAGGATTTCAACAATTACAGTGGAATAAGAAATACGGAAAAGAAAAAAGTTGAAGGGCCGGTCCAGCACTTACCCATAGATCCCAGCAGTAGTTCCAGGCAGGATTTATTCTAGTAATAAAAATATCTAGGATACACGGGTATCCTAACACTACAGAAGTAGCAGCACTGGTAGAGCCGAGTATGCGGACACACCGCCACCTCTTACCTGCCTGCCCAGAGCGATCCGGGCGCGGAGCAGGTTCTGTGGGATCACAAATGGGCAATTTTGTTAGCCGAAGACTTGGGAGCAGATGAAAGCTTGGGTCCACCATCCCCCAACATACCTGCCGGAGAAGCTGAGCTGGTACAGGGTGGGGAAATTAACTGTGCTAGATAAAGGAGTGGTATTAAAATCTCCGTTTGCCTGGAGCAGTAAAGAAACCAAGAGAAGGAATAGCGACTCTCCAAGGGATACAGCTGCATGCCACTCCTTTTTGAGGGTGAGCTGCGATACTTCGCTCTTACCTGTTGAATTCATGCCCAGGGAATTATAAACTAGAAGAAAAACTAGGGGGTTTTATTTATTTATTATTACCAACCCATCATGCAGCATTCTTTATCTGTGATTTAATAGCTCTTTTACCATTTGTAATTTCTGTGATTTCAACCAGAGGGAAAAATGTGATAGGATTTTGCATGACTCACGAGTCTTGTGAAATACTTAAAAATGGCTCATCTTTCAGGCTTTTTAAACCAGATTGAAGCAGAATTCTGTAAAATGGCCCGGACGCTGAGCTTCCGTAAAGTATACTTTTTAATGGTGATTTTCTTCTGACTGTACAAACTGTTCTGGAAAATTTGGCAAATATCTACCCGATTAAGCCCACAAAGGTGTGTTTCTACATTCTTGGGTACATTCTTACATACCTGCACAGAGCTTCAGGCTTTTTTTTTTTTTTTTTAAAATCAAGGCCAAATTTTCAATCAGCAAAGTAGATCTGCAGATCTGGGTTTACTAAGCCAGTGAGGAATATTACCTAAAGCTTGCATACACAGTTACTCTGCTCTCAGCTGAGCCCCACTCTCAGTTTCTGGGGCCAGACTCCCAGCTGGCATGAATCTGCATAGGGCCACCAGAAATCTCACTGCCAGTGATCCCTCACCTTTATTTTTAGTAAGCAACTGCCATATGGATTTTCCCTTCTACTTAGCTTCGATCTACCTGTGTCCTTTCTCCCTTACCTCATTAGCACTTAGGACAGAAAGGCAGGTAATTGCCAGGACCTCCTCGATGAGAGGCAGACTAAGCACAGCTGCAAGCTCCTCATGCCTTTCTATACACATTTTTGCAGCACAGATATTCTATCCGTGGCAACAGCGATGCTCTGTGCATCACAGGCACCGGGCCTGTCTTCTCTTTGCTTCCTAAGATGCCAGAGCCCGCTACACCCTCTCAAGTTGTGTGTCCTCTTCTTTGATCTTTCCATCCATCTCTCTGGTCACAGGAACATGAGTTTTGAGCTTTCTAGTTTTCAAACGCCTACATTGTTCACTGCATTGCCAACCTCAGCCAAAGGCTCGGCAGCTTTCCCTTGGAAAGAGAGGTGTTGTAAGGAGGGGACGGACTAACGAGATGGCAAGAGAGAGCAGAGGCATGTCCCTGGAGATTGTCCTTCACTGCGACTTTAAAAAAGAAAACCTGCAACCGGCACACAGAGTAATAGGTTACAGGATCCAAATGGTGGCATCTGAAAATCCTGACCTTTCCCACTGCGGGGAGAATTGTTGTGCTGCTGTTCCGAGTAACTCCCCTACAAAGCTTACTAATAACAACAGTTATTAATAATAATAATGGGTTACAGAACAAATTTGGGTTTCTGACTATCATTCAGCAGAGAATGAAACATATCACAACTGCCTCTTTTAGAAGTGCTGGGAAAACTTGTCATAGTTAAGAATGAAAGTATTAGGCAGATGTGACATTTAATATCTGAACTGCCATCAGGCAGGAAATTGCATTGTTAAATTGCATTGTTACCCAAGTTAATAAAAAAAAAAAAAAAAGAAAAAATTGACAGTGAGCACTAGGGTCCAGCTTCATCCCTAGCGCAGCACAGTTTGCTGTAGCCCCCGACATCTGACGGCGGTTACCGCAGTGTCCCTTCGGCGGCAGCCCGGCGGCCAAAACGTGAGCAGGCTTCACGCGGGGTTCCTGTACGGCTGCATCCAACACGCTGCGAGTTTCTAGGCCAAACTATACAGGATGACAAACCAAACGAAAACTAAGAAACTTTCCAAACCAAATGAAAGTCATCTCTTCCCCGCCCCCCCCCGAGACTCTTGACTCTGAAATGTCTCGCTGTGTTTGCTTCAACCTTTCAGCGCTGAAAAAGCTGCAGCACAGAAGTAGCAACCTGCAGGTGGATGGACTTAGTTCTGGCAGAGTTGGATGGAGCAGGAAGGAAGTTAATGGGGAAAAAGTTTCACTTTTCAGTAGACAGAGGCAAGCATTTCTCTATAATAAGACAACGAGATTTGACAGAATTTCTTGTGTTTTAAGCTTTGCATGCCTTTCTTAATAAAAGACTAAGCTCCCTTTCTCCTTCTGACACGGCACACCGTGCCTCAGATAAAATCCTTTTGAAGAACAACATGCACGCACAGTATAATCTGACATTACTCCAGTGCTACAGGGAACATCTTGAACATAATTGCACCACATGGAAGTTGACTTGCTATGAGAAAAACACACAAAAAAGCTTTCACAACAAATCTGTAAACACATTTATGCTCCCAATAGCCATGATAAATCCAATTAAACAGCCAGGATTTGTGCTACAAACTGTCACTAAAGGAGTTAATGCAGTTTCTGTGGCAGGGAATATGCCAGCTTTAAGCAAGAAATCACAGTTCCTAGCTGCCCTGAGGTTCACAGTTTTGTAGTCCAGCCTCACCTGAGAGGACTGGCAGCCGAACCAAGACTCCTTAGGCCCAGCTCACTCGTGTCCCGTCCGCACTGGTACTGCATTGCCTCATCCTCACTTGCATTGTGTGTCCCGGCATCACCTTTCCTCTGCCCCAGCTAGCTCCTTCAAGATGCTCTAACACCTCTTCCAGCAGTGCTGGTAATAGGACCGAGGACATCAGAACGAGGTTTGCCTGGCTTTGTTACAAGCATCGTTTCATTTCAAGTATGGCACTGACACTTGCAGTAACAAAAAGTACCAAAAGTCAAATAGAGAATCACAGAATGGTTTGGTTGGAAGGGACCTTAAAGATCATCTAGTTCCAACCCCCTGCCATGGGTAGGGACACCTTCCTCTAGACTAGGTTGCCCAAAGCCTCATCCAACCCAGTCTTGAACACTTCCAGGGATGGGGCATCTACAACTTCTCTGGGCAACCTGTTCCAGTGCCTCACCACCCTCTCAGTGAAGAATTTCTTCCTTATATGTAATCTAAATCTACCCTCTTTCAGTTTAAAGCCATTACCCCTTCCCCTATCACCACATGCCCTTGTAAAAAGTCCCTCTCCATCTTTCTTGTAGGCCCCCTTCCAGTACTGGCAGGGAGCTGAGAGGAGCCTTCTCTTTTCCAGGCTGAATAACCCCAACTCTCTCAGCCTGTCTTCATAGGAGAGGTGCTCCAGCCCTCTGATCATCTTAATGGCTGTCCTCTGGACTTGCTCCAACCAGTCTGTGTCCTTCTTATGTTGTGAATGCAGTATTCCAAGTGGGGTTTCACAAAAGCGGAGTAGAGGGGAAGAATCACCTCCCTTGACCTGCTGGTCACGCTTCTTTTGATGCAGCCCAGGATACGGTTGGCTTTCTGGACTACAAGCACACATTGCCGGGTCACGTTGAGCTTCTCATCAACCAACACCCCATGTCCTTCTCCTCAGGGCTGCTCTCAATCCACTCTCTGCCCAGCCTGTATTTGTGCTTGGGATTGCCCTGACCCATGTACAGGACCTTGCACTTGGCCTTGTTGAACTTCATGAGGTTCGCACAGGCCCACCTCTCAAGCCTGTCAAGGTCCCTCTGGATGGCATCCCTTCCCTCTAGCAGCACACAGCTTGGTGTCATCAGCAAACTTGCTGAGGGTGCACTCAATCCCACTGTCCATATCACCGACAAAGATGTTAAACAGCGACGGTCCCAATACCGACCCCTGAGGAACGCCACCAAACATGGATGTGCAGATGCACGTCCCATGCCCCACAAAATACCAGTAAGCCCAATTTCAGGGTGCGACACTGCAAAGAACCAGTTGTAAAAGCACAAGTCTTAAATGTGAAATAACTCATTTGCCAAGGTGTTGTTCAGCTTCCCCATGGTTGTTAAAAAACGTGGTTAGTGATAATAACCACACTTCTAAAGCCAATTAAGCAGAAGGCCCGGTTCTAGTCTTATGTTCTGCTCCCAATACACCGAAAGCATAGAGCTAGCACAGAAGAGGAATTATTTCAGCCTGGAACTGAAGATTCTTTCCTGCAGATGCCAGTACAGAACAAAGGAGGAATGCTGCCTTTGCGCTGGAAAAAGCATGGTGTATTGCAGCATCAGGGAGCAAGAAACTGTCCAGAGAACGTCCGCTTCTGAGGAGCATCAAGCAATGCACGGTGAGGTTTGGGCTGGCTACCTGTTAGCCATGCTGAAAATAAATACTACTAAATCAATAACAGCACAGTATCTATAGTACCATTGCTCTGCATCAAAATCACCAAAACAACTTAAATCTCATCAGTATTTCTCACGAGGGAGGAAATTCTACTTACGAGCGCTCAGAACAAAAGCGGCAGTGGCTGGTGCAGATGCCCGCTGAAAGCTGGTCCCAGCTGCAGCACAACAGTGGAAACCCCAAGCGGTGGGGGGCATCTCAGCACTGGGTTCCATTTCTGAGCATCCTAACTGCACGTTAGCCATTTAGGTAAGACTTCAAAGCTTAAAGGTCCTGCTTGACCAACCTGGTCTCCT
>NW_009204858.1:0-12973 GCF_000690835.1 Fulmarus glacialis
CTCCCCCTGTGAGACAGCTGAACTCCGTCATCAGTTTGATTCTTCTCTTTCCACTGACTTTTCTAAACCCTCTTCTGGTGTCATTTCATATTGAGAGAGTTCCTCAGACTCGCCTCCTATAAAGGAAGGTTTTACGGTAGAACATCTTCCCCAATGGATGTCACTGAAAAGATTCATTTTAAGCTTAGTTCCCTACTTTTACTGGGCTCCCTGTAATTCCTTTCTGCTGAGTTTGTGAGATGTCAGTATCTTCATTTAAAATCAGCTACTCTAGTTCATACCTCTTCATTTTTAGACTTCTATTACTTCTATATTTAGTAGTAGAAAACTACTCATATTCATGAGTTTTTCCAGTACATATGAACTTGATCAAGCTGCCTATTTCTGTGTCTCATGCTTAAATAGAACTTAAATTTTTTAATAATGAGCAGAGAAAACAGGGACCTTATTTGCCCACACACAATCAGTTACACAGCCTCATGTTTTATAGCATCCTATACCCAAGTGTAGGAAATACGCCATCTCAGAAGATCTAACAACCTCAATGATGAAAGATAACAGCACAAAGAATAAATTCCAGACAGCTAGCACTTTTACTCTTCTATAAACTAGTTGTTCCCCCTCCCAAAATAAACTGTATTTAAATTAGAAGGCTAGACTATATTATTTTGGCACAGTCTTAAATGCAGAAGGAAGATTTTTGTTTCTGCTCTGGGTTTATCATAGGTCTCTGAACACAGAGCAGATGTTCAATGTCATATTTATACTGCCACATGCTGTGATTTTTCTTGCCTGAGAGACTCACGGGAATACGTCCTCTGCTCATCTGCAGTTGTGAAAGTATTTAAGCTGCCATTTGTACAGCGAACCAGTAGAAGGGAATGAAAGCACTAAACCATCTTCTAAAACCACACAAAATACCCTGGCTGAAATTAACGCCACCATTTCAGTGCTCACTTACAAAAAGGAAACACAGCATTATCTCTCTCCAATGATACTTTTTCTTTCACAAGATTTCAACACTGGATATTGCTTTGATGATGAAGCTGACAAATGATGTCTATTTACAGTTCAGCATCCCCAAATATTTGTCAGCAGCATTTGCTTCTCCTTACTTTAAGTAAATATTTTCTAGCAGCATTATGTCTAGACCTATTAACTCTAACAGCAATCTTAACCTGGCCTTTTAAAAAATATGACGGTGAGCTTTTCAAACATATTGTATGAATATTTATTGAGAATAAATTGTATGAGTATTTATTGAGAAACTTCTGGCTCTAAACAGGCCTACATTGATATTTTATTTGATACATTGTTGTATAATACAAAGATTTTTAATTGGGTCCCACTCAAGAAGTCCACGTGGGGTTGTGTTGATTCGGAGCTGCCTGGCTGCTCCTTGCCTCCCCTGCCTCAGCACACAACCACCAAGCTGTTTAACCACCTGGGCCACCACCCAGGTATCAGCAACTCAAAACTACTGTGCTCATCTCTTACCCTGCACGCACCCAAGTATCTGACAATAGCAGTGAAAAAAAAGTGTGTATAAACACACATATATATACACGGATATGTATATTACTCTTACGACCCAACAACTAACATGCTGCTTGCAGGTTTGGCCTGAGATGAAGCCCTGAAGAGTGTTTTCTCAATTATTACAGAGAAAAGCTATCTTGAAAGCAAGCACAGTCTGATCACCCGTAATAACTAGTGTGTGCCTGCACGCTTCTCAGGCAGCTCACAAGAAAACCATGGAGCAGCAGCACAACACCAATGTGAATGTCAGCAAGTTTATACAGAAAGAGTGCACGCACTTGGGCATCACGGGGACACAGGTTCAAGTGCTCACTTTGCCCGATGTGGGTCAGAAACTTGCCACAGGCTGTATGCATACTGAGAGGGTACCTCTGCTACCCAGCTGCTGGTATTTGGGAAGGGCAATCTCATTTTCTTTATGAAGAACATTGGCATAACTGCATGACTGAGATGAACGTCCAGGAGAAAGGCCAAAGGTGGGGAGTAGAAGGGTCCCCATTCTGGGGATCTCATTCCTCTGCAGCACGGGCAGACAACGACTGAGCTAGCGAAGTTTTGAAAGGCCACAGAGCTACCACATTGACCAGCACTGGGGAAGCAGCCGTACTGAGATGTCACACCTAAGTAAATGCTCTTGCAGATGTGAGCACCGTTTTGTGACTTACCTCAGTACAGAAGCTCCTAGCTGCCAAAATCTATGATCCTTTCTCACTACTAACCTCAGTGGGACTACTTACTCAATTAAGGACTAATTGCATGAGAAGGGATTGCTTGATGAGGTTCTTAGACTTGCATGTTTCTGGTCAAGTCATCAACTGATGTAAATTAGCACAGCTTCAAAGAAATTAGTTAAGTGATGCTGAAGGTCTGGCTCCTACTATTTGTGTGTTTTAGAGGAAAGGTAATAGAGACAAGGAGATTTTGTATGAGAAAATTGTGTCGCTACTAACATATTAGAATTCTTGTCAGCAGACTAATAGGTAAAGCAGGGCAGTAAGGTATAATTTATTTGGATTTTCATTAAGTTCCTTTTAAGGCTATTAAGGAAACTAATTAGTCAAGGGTTAAATGTCAAACCTCTGTCCTGGAATTTGAAACTGATTAAAGGATACAAAGGTAGAGAATTTAGGTATGCAAATGGTGAGAACTTAAAAATAGCTGTAGAGGGGCAGTATTATTTAGTATATTTAAGTTACTAGTAAGCAATCAGGAGATGATTTGCTGGGAGTCTGTTTGGAAGACACAAAAATGTTCAGGTGCACCAAGCCTGAAGGAGGTTTGAGGAATTAAAAAGGATGTAAGTACATAAGCAGATAGTTATCATTTCTAAGACAAAGGGACACTGGAACACCCTGCTCTTAGTAAGAGCAAGCACTGTCACCATCTGTCCTGTCCTTAATATACCTGAAGAGCAGCTTGAGCAATTTAAAATAAGCCTCAGCTGAAAAATGGGAGAATCCCATCTCCTTTCACAGAAAACATAGGTTTGTGTGATCATTGCAAAAGCACAACTCAACACTGGAACACCTCGCCTACAAAGAAAGCCTGAGAGAGTTGGGGTTGTTCAGCGTGGGGAAGAGAAGGCTCTGGGGAGACCTTATTACAGCCTTTCAATACTTAAAGGGGTCTTATAAGAAAGATGGAAAAGGACTTTTTACCAGGGTCTGTAGTGGTAGGACAAGGGGCAATGGTTTTAAACTGAAAGAGGGTAGATTTAGATTGGACATAAGGAAGAAATTCTTTACGATGAGGGTAGTGAGACACTGGAACAGGTTGCCCAGAGAAGTTGTGGATGCCCCATCCCTGGAAGTGTTCAAGGTCACGCCTGATATAGTGAAAGATGTCCCTGCCCATAGCAGAGGCGTTGGACTAGATGATCTTTAAGGTCCCTTCCAACCCAAACTGTTCTGTGATGCTATGAACACTGTCATTTTGGCTTGGTTTATTTTCTAATACACAATTGCTATGCAGGTATTTATTCTGACAGGTTATGCCTCTGCGGCGGTACCTTGCCAGCAAACAGCAAAGGGACAATTTCTTGGGGAAGCATCTGAGCTGTGGAATCAGGAACGGGTCCAGTGGCACACTGATTGCAGTGCATGGTGATGCCTCCTCACAAGCCGATTTCCGCACAGGGGAAACCCAGGTGCACGGGTCAGAAGGAAGTCATGGTACTCTCTAGCCAGGGCCTCAGACCGAAGATACAGGAGGCCCAAAAGCATGTCCCAAAACTAACAGTGCAAGAGGCAGTCCCAGACATTTCACAGATAAGCAATTGTGGAAAAAGCTACAGAACTTATAAGCATGAAACCTCAAGTTTCTCCTTTATTTATAACTGTGCTGTAGGTGGAGATCAGGCTGTGTCTGTATCTCCACCCAGTCATGCCCGGCAGTATGCATTTAGTCATTAAGTCCCTGTGTGGTCCATGAACTCCCCAGCCAGTCATCCACATAGATGAGATACCGCACTGGCTTTAGACAAGGGACCGACTTGCAACTGGGTGACTGACTGAACTCCCAGCGCCCTCACAGCTAAGTGTTCAACTGACTGTTTCAGGAGCCCTCCAGCTGGGGCTTTTGGACACTTCTAGAAGCACAACTGCAAGTCCCAGGCAGCTTCTGCTCTGCCTAGTCCAATTTGTGTACTGGAAAGTGTGGCTTAATCTCCTGGATGGGGTGACCCCACAACTACCAGGCAGTTTCTGCTGTAGAGGGGATCACACTGTCCACATGGTAAGGAATTAATAAAAACTGCTCTGCAGACGCAGAAATGGTCACATAGGACAGTCTCCTGTACATTGTTAAGATAATAGTGATGGATCATGCATGTGCTGGAGTGGTCACGTAGGACCATGGGCCAGCTGGGTTAGAACTGAGCAGAACTGCAGTCCAGAGATTCTCACCCCATCCAGCTGAAGGCACTGCTGCAAAGACCTTTGCAATGGAGACTCCTGTCACCACTGGGCAACAACCAACTCCTGTTTGAGAGAAATCATTCTCCATGACAGCATTACCCTAATGCAAGATCCCAATAAATTAGGGATTTTTTTTAACAAACTCTGTGAGCGTCTGTGCAACACAACAATACTGCTTGTCATGATGACACCTGTTTTGCAGCTATTCATACACCAAATATAACCCTGCTTATTAATTCAGAGGTGACAACTCAACCAAATGGATTGGCCACTGAAAGTTTCAGTTTATTATATTTATGCTGGGCCACATCGTAACAGTATTTTCAACTCCCCTCATCTTGCTTTGTCTTTTCCCTTCTTCCAGAAACTGGCATCTCCCTCTCTTACGAGAGATAGAATACTCCAGAAAAAGTTGGTTTAGTTTGGCTCCAAAAACACAAATATAATAAAATTGACTGCTACATCCCAAATACATCATTAGAGCTAACTCAAGCCCACCACTCTTATCTGAGACTATTGTCAAGTCTTGCCAGTGTTGTCCAGCAGAGGACTCAGCATTGCCGCCAAGCTCTTCATGTGGCCTGAGCTAGAAAAGAGAAGCAAAGTTCTAAGCCAAGTTTCAAAGCTTAGCTCAGCTTAGCTCTAAGCTAAGTTTCAAATCAGCCCTTGTGTAGGAGCTGCCAGAAGAGGAAATGGGTCACAGCACATGACAGTGCTGAAGTGCAGCGGAGAGAACAACGTTTCTTCTTGCACCCTTCTCAGCACGCAAGGACACTTGAGTTTTTCTTTCCTTCCTTCCTTCCTTCCTCCCTCCCTTCCTCTACTTCCCTCTGCTATAAAATCTCCGTAGGCTGGACCACAACCATTGTACATCTGTTCAGAGAAGTGCTTTGCAGCTGCAAGTGTTGATCTGGGAGAAGCAGCTGAGTGTAAAGGCAAACAATAGTTCTTTCAGCAAATTTTCTCATCGCTATTTCACACTTCTACGGGCACAGCAGCTTCAGAAGATGAAGGAGTCTTGCATACCAGCATTTATACAAAAAACTTTGCTCCCCACTGACCTTGATCTGTGGGAGACATATGGCATACAATAACAGCAGTGCTGGGGGAAGTTCAGTTCAGCCAGTCACAGCTTACACACAGGTAAATGCATTTTATTAACTGTAAGCTTTCCTTTTCTCTCTTTTCCTTTCACGGGAGCCTCATACAACATTTTTCTAAGGAGAAAACAGAACTGAATGATCTTTCAAGGAAAGAACTCCATAAAGCTCACAATTAATTCAACTCTATAATATGCAGAACACAGGCCTGAAAGCCAATTTAAAATCTTCAACATAAGATTAAAAACTACTACAAAAAGATATAAGTATTTTTAAACAGGAATGTTCTCTTCAGGAGTCAAACTACTTCGCAAGTGGACAACTTTCTGTGTTCATACTCAGTAGCTTCCCTTTGAAGCAACTTTTCACATTGAGATCTGATGGAATCACTCCACATTACAAAAGAGGAAAGCGCTATTAATATGCTTCTTATTTTGAGGGCTAGAAAAATACAGTCACAGATAAAGATCTCAAGATGTGCACAGCCTAAAAACATTACTATTCCCTGCCTTACGGAGGTTATAGCTGATATATAAGAGAGCAAGTGGACAAAAATACACAGGACAGCTATGCAATAATAAGGAAAAAAAAATCAATTAATTAGTATCTTGTTTCATGGGGTCATATATAAAGAAATAGAAGTTCCTTCCTAAACCAAAGCATGGTTACTTTTGTGCTAACGTAATTTGACATTTGAAATAGGATGCATGCGCTCTCAGCATCTACCAAATGGAGCCTCATCGTATGAAAACAGCACAAGATGGAGAAGGAAGTAAAATTCCAAATTTAATCCATGTTGCCTACGAAACAAAAAGCAGCGGTAAGTAGATCAGTCAGATAACTGAACCATATGAGTATAAACATAGAGTCAGACAGTGAGGGGTATCAGCAGAAGAAAATTTTTGGCATTTTAACATCACTGTGATATCACACACAGTAGGTATATTAACTCAGCTAAACTTAAAATTGCAAACACATAGCAAATGCAAAGCTCAGGTTCTCCTTAAAATCAGACAAGAAGTGGTGTTTAGACTTTTCATTAGGCTGCTACACAGAAGTGAATTTCATACAAAATTTATATCGTATCCATATATACATTTCTCTTGCATGCTTGTACCCACTGCAGAGCACTTTGTGAATGATAGAGCTTTCCAAGCACACAGGTGCTTTGCAGCTAACTCACAAAATACATTCTTAATTTTGTGCAGAATGTGTGGTCAAAACATGATGTTATTTCTTAGGCACTAGTTAACAACTCTCTGGAGCAAAACACACACTTGGGGTTGATTTCTCGTGACATCTTCTATCATTTTATACCACGAAGCCCTGGTCTGTCGATAAGTCAAAGGCATGAAGTCATCATGCAGCAGCTATTTAAATCTTAAATAAGAAAATTTTGATACTCATTAGTTAAAAATATAAAGATAAAAGTGTAAAGGAAGAGTCACTTTTTTTTTGATAGATAAAAAAATTGAAAACAATTGTTGTAAACATTACTTTTGTCTCTAGTACCTCTTCCTTTAGTTCAGCATTAGACTTGCAATTTTGTTTTTTAAAAGAGTGCTGGTGCTTCAGAAAAAAGAAACAATCTGGGGCTATTTCCATGACTCCTGTGGTGGTTGGAACTTACCTTATGGGATTAGCTGCCCAGACATGACATTGGAAATATGGGTCCTGCAAAAGAAAGTCTACCTTTATTCAGGTCCAATGGCATGATATATTTGCTGCTTGGAAGGAAGGATTTGTTCAGTGACACTATTGCAGTCTGACTATGTGACACCACATGGTACCAGGAATAAACAGAAATCAAAGACAGCACCATGAATAAAAGAACAGCTAAAAGCTTCAGCAGCGACACTCTGAAAAAAGGGGAAGAAAGGATATGGAAGAGACCTAAACAGCATGTATCTCCAAGCAACCCGTGGCAGAAAAATGGAAGGATTGTCAAAGGAGAGGTTTAATTCTGGCAATCTCTAGCTGTGAAGTAGCAGACACGTTTCACAAGTTTTCAGTTAATTTGGGCAGATGAAACTACAGCGTGAAGGCACTCTGCCTTTCGTGCAAAAGCGACGCTCCCGGCTGGCTGGCCCCAGGCTGGACACCCCAGGGGTGGGCAAGCTGTTTTGCTCTTTCCCAGAACCCCTGTCCTACAGAAATATCTTAATGATTAAGTCAGTCCCATTCAATTTTAGGCAACCTTTAAAAGAGATGTAAATAGCAGCCTTTTTCCTTCTGCCCCTCTTCCTTCTCTTCCCTTTCACGTGTGCCAAAGCATCTATGCCTTGCTGGCTGGGACACTCACGTAGGCAGTGGGAGGTGGTCCGAATCCTTTCAGGTGGAGAAGGGAATGGAATTGCATCCCACGTGGAGTATTCTGCCCACTCAGAATTACACAAAAAAAGATTATATGTAAAGAAGACACTACTACTTTCTCTGGTTATGTCTTATAGGATATGACTGCTGCTCCACTTCTGATGTGGGACAAACAACTTACTCCAGCCTGTTTGAAGGCAAGCACCTTCCCAGAGGCACAGGTCGGATGACTATGAGTCCAGGCAAGGATGAGGATGTGAGACGGAAGCTTATTGCTGGTTGCTCCTCATAGTGATTCAAGAGAACTTTCCCCTCTAAGTGGTGACTGTGAATCCCTTGTGAGGCATCCACCCCTTGGGGGGCAGAGGACAGGCACTGTAAGGCCCTCCGCTGTGGATTCCTGTATGGCAGTAAGAACCTTACAGCTAGACTACATACAGAAACACTCAGCTCTCCAGCACCTAAATCTGTTGGTGGACCTAGGCTCATGTCGCTGCGTTGTGTCTCCTGGAGAACCCCTCAGGTTGGCATTGACACACCATGAGTAGAGCATAGAGAAACCTGCACCGCTGCTGCTGGTGCCACGGGGATTGAAAGGATTCCTGTCACCACTGGGGCCACGCAATTTAACATTCTTTGTGAGTGCTGCGTTTTCTTTCGTAAAAAGTATTAGGATACTGAAATTTAATGCTCTCTGATTTGCATATAACTAAACTATAGTGTGTGGTAATTTTTGCTTTGTTTTCTTACATAGTATTTCTATTGTTGCCATAGTCTTTTGAGATTTGCCATCTGTGCCCCAAGCATTAAAGAACTCACTGAGATGCCACTTATCTTAATCTTTTTTTGACATTTTTCATATACAAAGTTCCCTGCATAGTGACAGGTTCAGCATTGTTAAAAAACAGCAGGAGAAAAACCCAATTAAACTTGCAGTTTTCCACGGAGCAAAGCACATACGCAATATGCCTGGCCAGATGACTTGCTCTGTCCTTGCCTGTACAGGACATATCTACAAGAAGATTTTCCCCTGTGGGCACAGCACGTCCCATTTCCTAAAATTCTGCTACCTTTCTGCAGAAGAGAAATATAAATAAAACTTGTCCATAATGGCTTTCTTCACCTCAAATATCTACACTGAATTTACATGAAGGGCTAACGTTCAGAAGACTCTCCAGATCTCCGAAAGCCACCTGTGCTTTCAGTTGCAGCTTCTTTGTACACACAAAAAGAGTTACTGCTTA
The DNA here is from genome assembly GCF_000690835.1 of Fulmarus glacialis. NCBI lineage: Eukaryota > Metazoa > Chordata > Aves > Procellariiformes > Procellariidae > Fulmarus > Fulmarus glacialis. The sequence goes on from NW_009204858.1 coordinate 9,112, forward strand.
CCACATTGTTCAGGTTATTTTGGTGTGTAACTCCTCCGTACATATGTAATCATTTAATTTTCACACATGCAGACATTTATGCTCACAGAACTGGACTCCTCCTTTGAGATCCATCTGTGCTTCAAAATCAATCATATTAAGGAACTCCTGGTGTGATTCACAGTGAACCCAAACTCTGATTTATAGCAGAACTAGAGTGCAATTTGTCTCCTGCCACTTCAGCTGTCCACAAGATCAACCCTTAGGGTAAGCAAGTCTTCTCCATCCCCTCCATACTCAAAGGAGTATTTTTTGATATAGGTATCTTTCTGGTCAGTGATTCATCAGCATCTCCTGTTTCAGGATGGGCTGAGTCACTTTCTGGCTGTCTCTCTCTGTCCACTGATGAAAAGCCTAGATCACTTTCTTACTAAACAGCTAACTTCAAAGCAATTAACATTAGGACAGATTAATCTTACCCCCAAATACATCTTTCTTCTTCAATTCAGATACTGTTTTTATGTCAGGAATGACACTATGACATAAATCCCAGGGAACCTGGGTAAAGTAACACTCCTGTGAGAGTCAAGAGTCCAAGAGTCCTAGGTGTTAATCTCTATTGCAGCACCATTTACGCACTTATAACTAGAAAGCAATTAGATAAAATGCATGAACAGCGATAGGAGTGACACCTTTCTCCCAAACTGTGGCTCTTACCATTACCCAACAGTGTCAGGTCCCTTTTTCCCTGTGTCCCTGGAAGCTTCCACTCCTGGCTATCCAGTGGTCCAGCTGCAGCGGGATGACTGCAGACAGCATTTGCTTAGAGTGGTTACTGGCCCAGCAGAAAGGCACTTTCCATTTTGCCTGGCTGAGAGCTGAATTATTACAAAAAGGAAAGCATCTCTATTACTCCCCAATAAGAACATTAGTTTCCTATCCAAAGGCTCATCACCTGAGTCCATGAAATAGTTTTAGGCTGCAGATGCCACTCCCACCTAAGCATCAAGAGGATGGAGAGGCAGTGAGACAGTTCTGTTTCCACAGGCTGTTTCAATGTATCCCCATGGGCTGTCTATTGCTAACACCGATCCTACATGCCTAAGGGTCCCTGTTAAATTCAGAAGGAAATCAAGTACTTAGCAGGAGCTTACAAATTATATTTCCAGAACAGATGCTTAACTTTGGGTCCAGTGCTAAACATGGTACAGAATTTGGGTGCCTGGCCTGTTCCCGAATTGCTGAATATCACTTCCCTAGGAGTCTGGAGACACCTTGTGTGGAGATCACAGATAGGTACTGATGATCCCTTTTACACACAGTAAGTGCAAAATCCATGAAAGAAGCCATAGCAACCATATTTTCAATGGATTGACTTTCACAGTTAGAACTTTTCTTTAGATGTGTTATTGTGTAGGCAACCTACTGATCCTTGGATTTTTAAATAGGAATTTCCTTCAGCCATGCTAAAGAAAAAGCATAAGCATCCAAATTGAGATGGATTTGCTCACTGCCCTGCAAGAGACTCATACCAGGTAAGTGAATTTCTTTGCTTTTTAACTTAGCATGAGTCTTAGGAAAGGAATTTGGAGGGTCTGTTGAGGAGGTCTATTGGCAGAGGGAAGGAAAATAATTTGATCACTCTTCCAGACAGCCTACAGGCAAAGAATTCATGAGAGAGACCTACAAAACAGCAGTAATAAACCCTTCCAGGAACCAGGTGTTGGGGAGCTCACTGCAGTACAATCTAAGGGAGATTAAGGCATAAAATAACCTTTAACATGGGTAACGCTTTTGAGGATCCTGCTGCACCAGACAGAAGGTTTTCCTCCACCTTGCCCGATGGGTACAGCACCATTCAGCACAGCGGTACCTAAATTATTCTCACTGGAAACAGCGAGATCATATTATCATTACCATAGCCTAGATATTCTGCTCCTCAGCGATATCGGCTCCCGCATCGTCCCAGCTATCCCGCTTGCAAAACTGCAGCCCTCCACCCGGGCTATCTGGCAGAACATTGTTTTACGGCTCCCGCATTGTCCCAGCTATCCCGCTTGCAGAACTGCAGCCCTTCACCCGGGCTATCTGGCAGAACATTGTTTTGTGCCCTGTGCACGGACCCTAAGCATTGCGGGAAGTACAGGCACAAGGGGAGGGAAGGGGAAACAACATCATCCCAGAACAAGCTGTCAGCCCACCACAAACTCTCTTACTTGATAGCAGAGAACAAGAGGCCCTAAAAAAGCTGTAAACATAGGGGGAAATTTTCCTGGAGGTATCTCCTGGACGAACAAGGACAGAACCAGCCAGGATCGCTTGCTGTAAATGACAGTTCCCTACCAAGTTCTGCCTACTTGAACTTACTCTCGCTCCTGGAAACTTGATATAACATCACTTTTATTAACCCAGGGCACAGCTCAAGAGTGATCAATAAAATAGACCAAACACATAAATCTTTATTCAAACATCTGAATCTGACAATCTACAAATGAATAGCGTAAAGTAGCTGAAATCGGGCACCCACGTTGGCATTGAGAAATCCCCACAGAGCAGCATTCGTCAACCTATAGTCTATAAAAGGTAAAATATACATCACCAAAGAAAAAGGGACATGTTATGCATTCAAAAGATGAGAATTGCATTTCAAAGGCCTGAATGTGCTCCTAGCACAAGGGAACACAGCTCCTCTCACCTTCAGAAAGTGAAGCATTCATTTATGCTGAAACCTTTCATCTGTGAAGCCACTGCTGGAGTTATATCAAGCGTTTGACTAAGGACACAAAAGCTCATGAACCCCAATTCAATATTTGGGTGACTGTGTTTGCTCATGCAAATTGTGTCCAGCAAACTCACTCCCAGCTTTTGTAAACATCAAGAAAAATGGTGTGTTTTGTGGGAGTTTATAACTTTAATATTCAGATACCTTGTTTTATGGCTTTTACTCCCAGTTATTAACCCTTACGAACCAGGGTTGTTTGTATCAGTCTGAGATCTGATACAAACTGAGCCAGTAGAGCCAGTCTTCTATCCACCTCACTAGAACATTGCACCTGCATTAAAATAATGTCTCAGCGTAAGAGAGGACCTAAAATTCTGAATAGATCAAAATTATATATATAATAGATTTTTTTTACAAACATATTCGTGTTTATTAACTTAGTTCATCTAATGAGATTAATGAACAGCACGCTTTATTTAACATGTTTGCCGAGTTACTGAAGACACAGACACAAAGACAAGCAACCAGTCGTTCTCCTGCAAACTCTTTAAATCCTTTCATTGGACACAACATGAACTACAAGCTGTAGCTATACCAAAGGTAAAGTGTGTCAGATCAACCCGGGAATGGATATAAATGTTTTACATAAAAGTATTTCTAGCTTCCTGTTTAAACCTAAGGAGGAAAATGTGTATGTAATTTGCAGAGCTAAATTTCTGAAATATGTTCTTCTTTCCTCTGTATTTCTCAGTCTCAGAAACCGCACAGATTATGGGGAAGAACCTGCTCACCGAGGAGAATCATTAGCGCTTTCTCAAGCACTAGCCTCAAAACCGACTTAAGAGAGAAGGGAAAAGATTATTTCTTCTTGAAAACACATGAAACAGGATTTTAATTTTTCTCTGGCATTCTTGCTTTTGGCTGATTCATTGCCATACACAGATATGTTTATAAGCAAGTTAAGTTTATTCAGAACTGAGTTTATTAGTCCAGCTAATCCTAAAGCTTTGGAGGAATTAGTGCAGGGATTCAGAAAGGAAAATGAAAGACTGTTTTGATGAGTACCAGTCAAAATATTTCTCAAGACCAGAAATCTAGGCATTTTCTTAAGACAACAAAACAGATAAAGAAAATTTTACCTTCATAAATTTTAACACTAAA
>NW_009204858.1:13004-25054 GCF_000690835.1 Fulmarus glacialis
GCTTAAAATTCTGGCTAACCCAACAGAGAATTGCACTGAAAAGAAACTAACTTATTTTTATATTTGGCAAATGTTTTTACTAATAAGCATTTTAATTAATTAATAATCTTTTAAAATATTTTACAACACACAGTGAACTATTCTATTATTTTACATATTTTCCTTTCACATTTTGCTGACACCTCGTATTAACTTCAGTGAGAAGCATGTCAGTGCAATCATACCAAATGTCTTTAATTTTTTTGAAATACCTCTAAGTCCAGAATCAAACATTAAACTTGTAACTAAAATAAAAGTAATATTTCTATTTGTCACAGAGCTGACCTTTTCTTAATAAATAGTATAGGTAGAATTCAACTCCACTTGCTACAACAAAAGTGACTTTAATTTACATATCTGATTCTGGCTCCATATTTAAACAACTGTCAACTTCAACCTCCATTATGTCCCACCATAACGTTCCCAGTATTTCATGAGCAGATCTATTTTATTTGCAGTTATTTCTTCTCTTTTCTTGCCTTGCTGTAACAAACATGTTGTACTCTCACTGTGGGGAAAAAAAAAAGGAAAAAAAGCAGAGAAACCAAAGTCTGTCTCTCAAGTGACGATCATTTCCAAAACAGATCATGTGTGTCTTACTAGAGATGCCTCCATTTGGACTACTAATTTCCTGAGAATTTTTGTTTGCAATGAACCAAAATGTAGCACTTGAATGAAGAGATACAGTCCACTAAAAATAATAGTATTTCTATTCTAATCAAATAACTTTGTTTCAAAACTGAGTACAAAATCATAAATTAATTCAATATCCAAGTCTAAATTTTCAAAAGCATCTGAAGATTAACTACCTTAGTAGCCCAAGTATATTTTCTAATTAAATTTAGAAGCTTAAATGTCATTGACTGTCAATGAGATTGAGGGTCCTGTAGGAAGATTTTGGTCCTTAAAAAATACAGTATTATGGAAAAACCCACTATGTAACCACACATATTTTTAGAAGCCAAATACCTTTAAGAATCCAGCTACTAGTGAAAAAATCTCCTTTGGAAATGTGAGAAAATGAACTCAGACCAACTCAGTAACTAAGCTGTCTGAACAAATTAGGTTCCAGTTTTTCTCCTCTATGGCAGTAAATAGAGGGTACCTTTTGTTTTGAAATGCTTTCCTTCTGCATGAAGGATACAACTATACTCTGTTCTTTATAATAATATGAGGGAAGAAATGAAGTTATTTCGTACATATTCTCCTGAATAAATGTTGGGCCAGCTTTCTGAAGATATGCACTAAATCCAAGTCAACTTTGTCAGTCTTTGATTTCAACAAGAATGCATTACGTGGATGCCTCCTTTAATCAAGTCTTAAGAGCAGCAGCTGGGACTTAGGAAAACCATATTTGAATTAATGCTAACTTATTGTTAGAAGGGGTGGAAGGAATAATAGGAGATATTTAAACTATTCAGCAAAAAAGTGAAGTTGAACTTTGAGCTGTATTCTCACTGCAAGTTATCGAAGTAGTTTATTCAACTGGAATTATTACTCTTGAATCAGAAAATCCTGATTTTTTCAGAGAAAGGAGAACTTATTTCAGGTAAAATGATTAGATACCTGTTTCCTAGCTTAGATTTTCTAGAGGAAAGCATAGTCTAGACATACCAGAGTATCAGAAGGGTGCCTTTTCAAGCCAGCAGCCCTACCTGCAATACTGTCTTAATGGCTAGGAGGAGGAAGGGGGAGAGAGCAGTAGCAACAGCTACTTCTACAGATCCCCTTGACAGGGATTTTCTAACTTTATCATCTAAAAGCCAGCTGCCTAAATGTCAGCTAGTCCCCTGGGCTCCTTTATAGTCAAAGGAGAGAAAGAGGCACCTCCAGAAGGCAATTCATCTCATCCTAAAGTAGATATCTAAGACAGGTTCAATGAATCACTATGTCATTTCTTTCTTATCCTATGGCTATGAAGGGAATGTCACAAGTAACTTTTAGATGCCTGAGTTTGGTAAGATGAGTCCTGCCCTAGTGTCATTTTTCACTCCACTGTGAAACTTCACTTTTGGATTTTTCTGCACCTTTGTGGTCTTTGGGTCTTGGTTCCCTTTCTTGCCACTGCTGCCAAGCTTCATGATGCCTGACCTGACCTCACTCACTGACCCAAGCCAAAGCCCACTGGAAGACCCTCTTTGCTGTGAATGATCTTTGGATCAGACCTTAAGGGAAAAGCAGTATAAGGGCAAAGGCGCTCATCAAGATTATTACAGAACAGCAAGTTGGTTTACTCCAGCTCTCCCTTGAATCTTTAAGACAGGGCCAATGTATTGATTAGCCCACTTCAGTCCAGCAGTTTTTTGACCTCATATCTTGTGCTGTCACACATAACTTGATAAACTGCATCAAAATTGCTCCATATGGTTGTCATTCACTCCTGGCCAGTTAGAAAGGCCAAAGAGAGGTTAAGACTCAGAAATCTGTATTGCAAGAGTCTTTCTGCAACAGACTGATGAAAAACGGACGTTCAGCCTGAATTCTAGAATTCCCTCTATTCTCAAGTTAATCAGAATTCTATTAGATTTGGGCAACATGTAAAAATATTGTTGTTTAAATGGGTCCATGCTTGTCATTGAGGCAAAATCACATGATTAACTAAGTGATTTTTTTTCTCCTGACAAGAGGATCAGTTGAGCACATGAACAGTCAACTATTTTTAGTATCATACAAAAGTATCATAAGAAAGCAAATACAGTGGAGCTTGCATTCAGTGAGAATGTATGAAAATTTTTTCAAATTTTCCACCCTAAGATTAATAGTAAAGATTTCTTATTGAAATGAAGAACAGTTTGTGCTGTGCATCAAAATAGCTTGTATTATTCAGAATTGTGGGGAAGGGGAGCCAGAAGATAAAACAATCTGGAAAACATGTTATTAACAAGCAGAAGCTGTCAATCATGCTACTGCACTGTATGTTACAAAAATGGCAAAAAATGGACCCTGACTTGAGAGCATCAATTCTCTCTGCATATATGAGAAAAACAAATCTGTTATACAGATAATTCACTTATTTCCTTATATTAACAGAATTCTCGTTGAAAGGCAGCTTTTATCAGAACAGGAACTTGAAATCTGGAAACTTGTCTGTAAGTTATGGTCAAAAGTGGCCCACACCTGAAGTGAATGGGTAAAGTTGTGTAAACAATGAAATCCTCAAAAACTACGGGAACGTACCTGAGAGCTTCCAACTTTGCAGATTTAAAAGGCCAAGAATAGGAATAAAAAGCACCATTGCACCTGAATTTGCAAAAACTTACCATATAAATAATAATAAGTTTGTGTACAAAACCCATCCACGGTTTAAAATCATTTCTAAGCAGACCAAAGGAAAACAATTCACACTATTAGTTCAGGTATATCTACCAATGCATGCTCCTATCCATCTATCTATATGAATCTATGTGAGTTAAACACACCAATGTGAACTTCATTAAATCAAACTTTCATGTTCTTTACATAATTCAACCAAAACCCAGGGATCTTTATCACTTTCTCATCAGAATTAAGAGGATACAGCCACAGTAAAATGTACCATTATTGGAATTTCATTATTATGCAGCATCATGTGTTTACTACTAAAATGTAAAATAACATTAAAATCTCTTGGTCCAACACGGATATTAACAACAAATAAAAAATATTAGTGAAAGGAACAGAAAGCAGTAAGCTATTTCTAAACCTACTCTGTCTTTCTCACAAACATGGAGTAAATGGACGATTTAAATCTCAAATTGGACTCCATTTTTCCTACTAGTACTTTTGTAATGAACATTGAAGTTTAAACCTAGTCAAATAACTGTGAAGTACTTCTTATGATGTATTTACTACTTTGCTCTCCTACATATATAACTGTCATACTACTCAGTTGCATTTTTAGTATGAAGGCTGATTATGTTACTGCAATATTGTGTCACTCTATGCCATGTAGTTGAGTTTAAAAAGTCTTGCACAGCTTTTGTCAATAGAATAGTCCATGTCCATTACAGCAGATACTGTCACCCTAGGACAGTTCATCTAGCTTAAATATCTCTCTCCAACAGTGTTCCATAGCAACTGTTTAGAGAAAAACCAAAAATACAGGGCATGAGTGATTTCTCCATGCCACACCTCCCAAGCAACCAGCAGAGTTCTTGAGACTTCCTCTGCAGGAGGTCATATCCAGACCCTGTCCTCCATTAATTTATCATAAAAGGAGTTATTAACCCATTTATGAATCCATTTATCCCAGTATAAATGCAGATAACAGGTGTGATGCATTTCATATGTTTTGTTCAATATTTACTCCTTAATTCATGTTAATAACGGCACACCTCTACAGAATGACTGGGTGAGGTGAACTTGTTTGGAGAAGGAGACTGCTCCAGCATTGATATGCCACAGAGGGAGAGGAGACTGCAGGGTGGAAGAACATGAAAGAAGAAAGAAGAAAGCACAAGGAGGAAAGGAGAAAGGAGAAAGGCGAATAAGGAGACCACGACCAAGACCAAGGAACAACAACAACAACAGCAAGAGAATGAATGCTCAGCAAGGGGAGCCTATGGCACAGTAGAAAGACTAAGGACAAGTCTATGTTAGGGTGTCAGTTCAGGCCAGAAGCGTGCCTTCAAGAAAATCTTCCAATTGTCATCACTTGGTGTGCTTTGGTTCGCATCGTGGAGTGGTCTCTGAGCATATTAACTGGATTCCTTTTGGATGAAAATAAATTGGAAGATGCCCCCCAGGACTGTAACCCCAGCCTCAGAGGAGCATTCAGTGTACAGGACCACACCAGACTTAGTTTGAAGTATATATGCATAGTGTGGGCACTGGGTCCTCAGCAGCAACTGCTCTGCTCCACAAATACAGCTAGTGGCTCCCACTACTTGCCTATGAAGATGTAGCCTGAAAAACTCCCGAGTGGAGCAGAAGCTGTCACAGCCAGCTCTCAAAGGTGTCAGGGTGACCAGAAAGGACCGTACAGACTATGCTACAACCCGCAATGCCTCTGAATTCACCAAAACTGTGTTTGGAAGCCAGGACCTGCCTTCAACACCGCATGGGGCAGCGAAGATTTTTTTTCTTAAGGTATTTTTTCTATTCTGTTTCACCTAGTCAATTTATTTTATTAAAGAAAGATCAATTCATCTAGTTTTATTCTCAGAAAAATGTCTTTTTTCAGTTTAAAAGCGCTTTTGTCCTTCAGGGAAGGTCACTATACAGAAAAATCCCCAGCAGTTCCATTCCAGAGCTCTGGCCAGTTCCAGATCCCATTACAAAAAATTATAAAGGGACTTTTAAATAATGGATCATACAGTCCAATAGTGGTAATACTTCTGACTGCAATCATGAGTTGAAGCCCTCCTTTTTATCAGTGGAATGAGAGTATAATCCATACTTCCACTTCGTCTGTGGATTGTTGCTAGTCTTCCCTCAGGACACTGGGATGATGCTTACTACAGCCATATGCATGATTGGCATTACTGATATAGAGCCACAAATACTGCATCATGGTCTACAATGCAGAGAAGCTGTCTACACCACATGTGATCAAACGCTGTGCTGAAAAGACATACGATAAAATGCCTACTTGGCCTTCCCAGAAGCATCATTATTAAAAAAATGCTGAAGTAATATCAATTGACTTTTGCTTTTTATTTCCTGAAATGTTAAAATCTTGATTTAAAGGAATCAGGTACATATGAACTACAGTGAAACAAGATCTTATACTTCAAAGATGTAAATATTCATATCTGATTGTAATCCATCTCCCGGCTTACGGACCAAGGCCGTCAGGGAGCAGGACAAATCCACATCATCTTTCTAAATGCCAATTCTGTGGTTTGACCTCTGGCTTAGGTATCAGATAAAAACCACACATAATCATACCACTCCTAGCGATTACATTAATGCAGATGCTGAAAAGAATCAGCTTTTTGAGTGAAAGTCATCATGAACTTCGGCAAACATAAAAATTTCTTCCACATCTACCTTTCCCTGCCAAAACAGAGCTTAGGCAATACATTGCTAGTCACTTTAGAAAACGCTTATTGCTCATCGTTGCTTTATGTTAATTTTACTTTGTTTGATCACATAAAGCCCTTTTTGGTAAGTGATATGTGCATTTATAAGGCACTTGCAGATCTAAGGATGAAAAGCACTAGCTAAAAATGCTATCCTCATTTCTACTCCAAAGGATTCAGAAAACATGAATCTTTTTGTTTGAGAGGAACATAAAGTATACACCAGGGCTATAGAACATAGCTTTAAATACTAATGTAAAGTCATTACTGAAAATTTCAGCACAAATCTAATGAAATCATTGACACTGAGAAATTACACACCTACAATTTGCCAGTAACCCGTACATTTTCTTTTTTAGCAATGCTTAAATTGGAGAAATCCTACTGGAATCAGTCTCCAGAAATGTAGCCCTCTCTTTTTTCCAGCTTCTTTTCATATAGTTGTCACAAACAGTAATTACATTCATTTTCAAAACTCATTTCTCTGGCTGAGAAAAGGCAGTCGTGTGTCTCCAGGTCATAACCCTGGACTGAAAGGTTACGAGAAGCCCCTAGAGCCCAGGAGCCACTAGAGCACCTAACAAAACTTTCCGCAGGGCTCACCAGCTCTACCCTCCTCGGGCCAAGCACAGCCCATGGGCTTTGGCTAGATCTGCCAACACGGGTCTAGGCCCACAATAACCTGTCCTCCACAATGGAGTTTGGCAGTGGATGATCCTCATAGCCTCTTGTTCACGTTGCCTGTGCTTCACTAGGAAGGCTGAAAAGCTGTGCGTGCATTACTGACGTGGTTGTTTCAACCTACTTTGTTCCTATCAGCACATGATGCCATATTTAATATGACTCTAAATTTGGAGTCATTTTCATACAGCACAGATAAAAAAGTATGAGCAGTGAATTTCAAGCGCTTTCACACAGATGGCAATGTGGTGCGAAATACTATTCCATTTTCCCACACTCAGATAAGAAATGTCAAATAAACTGGCGATTTTCCTCTGAGGAAAAGAAAAACGCAAAAAAGTTAGAAACCAGTGCCTAGATGGAGCTCAGCAACCCCCATTTTGTCACTTGTTATACAATCATGTTTATTGCAAGCCAGTGGGTTGATTCAGTGGAATGTGTCACTCCAAACCTCTATATTTTGCAATCTCTTACTGCCATCTTATGCCATTTTTTGTCACTGCACAACCCATGACATACTAAAAACTGTCAAAGAAATGCTTTCTCACGTACAGCATTTCCTTTCATAAGTGTTTGCCATCCTATCAGCTCATTATCATCTGACCCTCATTTCTGCACCCCCAATTCTGCAAGAAAATACTAAACACTGAATTGTCTTTGAAGTTGATGAGAACCAAGAACCCCCAGGACCTTTGAGGATTGTGTTAGAAAGGCTAATAACAAGCTCTCCCCTTCAAAACAATTTCTTCAGTTGTTCATTGCTTTTCAAACACGTGGCTTGATTCTCATTTGCACTGATTGACTCCACGTTTCCCATTCCAGCACTGCGCAGGGACTACAAAGAAAATGAAGAAAGACCTGTACTTTTCCTTCTGTAAAAAAGATGCCTATAAATGGTGAAAACAGATTCACAGTATACATTATTCACGCAAAAATAATTTGCAAAAATATCTGATTTAAACAGCATTAAATGACGGAACACCAAAATGAGTGAGGTACAAGAAAAAACAGTGGTCTATAATGAGCTTTACTTTTAAAACAGGGATTTTTTCCTCTCAAAAACTACTCTAAATGACATTTTGGACTTCTATGGGTGTCTTATTTCTTGAATTCCACATCAGGTTTCCAGTTTATGGGTAAAGGAACACTGCTGGGCGTCTTACCAGCAAAGCATGAAAATTCAACCTAAACTCTAAGGTGGGTTTTCTCCTTTTCTGGTCCCATCAACTCTAACAAATTTTCCACTAGCCAAGGTATTTCCCCAGCACTATCAGTAAAACCCACTCCATTTTAGTTCTGCTCTAGACAATGATGATTAGAGTTTAGTAAAGACAGTATCTTGTGGCTGATATATTAGAGCAAATAGATTCATTTCTCTCCCATTCCCTTCTCCCACTCAATTGTGATTTTGTTGTTCTTGTTGCTGCACTGTTGAAAATTAAAATAGAGCTCAGCTTCTCAACACAGCCCATGTAAACAAACCTTCCAATTCACAGCAAATTCTGCAATCACATTTTATGCCACATAAACTCCGTTTTAGTAAAATGCATTGACTTCACCCGTTCCCAGCTATTGTAATCCCAAAGCACAATGTTGCAAGACAACCAACATTTGTATTGATTTTTCAATATGTGCTACAATAACTCCTTTTAAACACACTTCAGTGATCACTCTCAATGAGAACACAATGAAATGAGAGCTGCAAAGTATTTCATTGTTTGGCTTTCCCTAACGCTGGAGCAATTCCTGTACCTCACTTAACAATACGTTCACAGGACAATCAACTAATGCAGTAGGACCCTACCATTTAAAATCAAAGCTACCTATCTTCTTCTGTGCTCAGTTTCCTGAGAGACTAATATTACCCAAAAAAAGACAAATTGATGTGATGTTCTCCACTCTTAAACATCATTTGGCCCTTGTCACAACCCTCTGCTCTGTGGCATACTCCAGTGTGGGGAAATCTAAACAGTTATAAGTTGCTGCTTTCTGCTTACTTGCAAGGAGAAAGAGTGCAGAATCTAACCTTGAAAACTCCCAAAACATGCCAGATTGGTATAAACAGAATCATATGGTTAATCTTGCAATGATCTATTTTCCTTAGTATTTGTATAACTCCCTGTGGACTGTATTTTTAAACGTAAGAGACCTTATTTCACCATTTCAGGTGAAAAATAGGGCCCCTACTGTAAAAAAGGGATATTAGTCATACTTAAGGTCATTAAAAATATTGGTGGGGTTTTTTTCCCCCTCCCCAAATCTAAATCTAGTTAATTAAAGATCTTATTACTACAAAAAGAGAAAGAGTAAATATAGAGAAAAGTGGTGTGGATTAACAAGGCCAACTTATTTCTTACTGATAACACTGGTCTGAAAACTGCAGGGAAGTACAGTTAGCAGATATGAAGTTCAGCTAATATTAAAATAGCAAAAAATAATTAATTTTTAACATAAAATGCAATATCATAGAATCATAGAATAGTTTGGATTGGAAGGGGCCTTTAAAGGTCATCTAGTCCAACCCACCTGCCATGGGCAGGCACATCTTTCACTAGATCAGGTTCTCAGAGCCCCGTCCAACCTGACCTTGAATGTTTCCAGGGATGGGGCATCTACCACCTCTCTGGGCAACCTGTGCCAGTGTTTCAACACCTTCATCAGAAAAAATGTCTTCTTTATATCTAGTCTGAATCTACCCTCCTTTAGTTTAAAAACATTATCCCTTGCCCTATCGCTACAGGCCCTACTAAGAAGTTTGTCCCCATCTTTCTTATAAGCCCCCTTTAAGTATTGAAAGGCCGCAATAAGGTCTTCCCAGAGCCTTCTCTTCTCCAGGCTGATCAACCCCAACTATCGCAGCCTGATATGATATATATAACATATGTTTATGTGCTGAGGGGACAGAGATTATTCAGAGGGGAATTCAACTTCAAGTTAGGTCCACAGATATTATAGTACAGAGACCTACAATAAAATAACTTGCCAGCTTAACTTCAATAGCAAGTAAACACATACTCTAAACCAAAGATGATGCATTTTTAAGGCTGAAGAGTATTCTGTACATCCCTAGGTATGCATAAAGTGCCTATGGAAATTTTAGGTAAAAAAAAAAATTTCATAGCACAGAGAAAAATAAAGAAGTCTCTCTATTGTACTTTAAAAAATACAATTTATTGTTTGAAAAAAAAAGAAAAAAACACCCAAGTCTTTTTCTATGTATCTTGCAAGGCTTTTGAACTGATCCTGATTATTTGTTATTTTACGTAAGTGTTTAAAAATGTTAGTCCCTCAGAGTTACTAACTACAATGCCAGTCTGTTCCACTTCACAGCTACTTCACAACTGCTTAAAAGTTTCTTTACAAATCAGTTTCCTCTACTTCTGAATTAATTTTACACTTACCAGCAATACTGCAAATCTCCAGATTCATAGGCCAAGCATGCTCACAAACATTCTCTTGAGATACAGCTTTCAGATAACAGACCTCTCTACCTTGCTAGAACTATCGCCCTGATACCATCTGCTTTGACAGCTCTTCTGTCACCCCGTTTTCTGGCATTTGCTATGCATTGTCCTACTGTCTCTGCAGGTCTTACCTGTTCCTTTTTCCCTCTCTGGCGCTTAGCCATTTTTGATTAGGGCGTCTCCAGAGCTCTTCAAAAGAATTTTTATAGGCAATTTTTCCTGTGAACATTTTCTCTTGGCTGATCTTTGAACTGTGATTTGGCTTTTCTCCTGCTGTATCACTTATATTTCCACTAACCCAGTTGCTGTTGCAATTGCAGTGGCTATTCTAAAACTATCTATCATCTCAGATATGCCTGCAAAATTGTTGAGATATCATTTGTTTAAATCTCAGTTACTAAGTGATCTACTTAGTGTGTTTAGTTACTCATTCCCAAGTCATATTACATTCCTTCTTCTATCTCAAACCCTAGAAAAATCTCCTCCACTAACCAAAAATAAGATCAGGAGACATAGTTCCCAACTTTTCCACCTGCTGGCAGTTGCATGGTTTGAGGACCCATCAGTAGGCTGCCTGATCAAGGTGCCCCAGTGACAGGTAACCGCTGTAACAAGCATTTGTACTTGGGAGCAACCACACTGCTGCGCCACGTCTGCTCTGGACTCAGGAATGTAAAGACGCCTTAGACACCTTTTGACAACAGGAACATCACCTCTTCACATAGGGCAGGTGCTGAGGATGGGAGCTGCAGTCCCTTGCAGAGAGCCTATGGGTTCAGGGAGAAAAGCTTTTGGTGGTAGGCACCTGACCTCCCCTTCCATTTAGAAGCCATGCTGCACTGTCTTTTCTGCCAGAGAAATTGCCTCTAAAAACATATACAGAAAACATTCAGGAAGATGAATATTAGGCAGTGAACACTGGTATTATCACTCTATAGGGTTTCACTCTAAACCGCACCATTGGGTATAGTCTGAGTGATATTCTAAGTCTTTAATACCCTTTTCATAGAGAACAAGGGTTAGGGTTTCTAGGGAAACTTTTTCTGAGGAAGGACATGAAGAAGAGAGCGGTAACACAGTAAATTTAGTCCTCCAAGGAATTCCAGAAATGTGGAGGAAATCTGTAAAAGGTAGAGAAGAAGATGAAAAACACATCAGTTGGATTGAGTAGAGTGAGCTGGGAAAAGGAGGGAAGCAAAACCCACAGGATATAGCCAAAACCCAGGGTCTTCAAAGGCAAGAATTCGAACTCTCATCATGGAAAATCTGAGGGGTAACAAAAGAAAGCTTGTCAAAAATAGAGAGAAAACATAAATTTCTGTTGCCTTTTCCAGTAACTTCTTCTGTATGAAAAAAAAGTCTTGGCACAAAAGTTAGGAAGACATTTCTAACGCTGTTTCACTTACTCTTTTAAGGTTCTCACTGTGTCACTATCTGCTTCTTTCTAACTTTCATTTCCCAGGAAAGCACAGGCAGTCTCTTGCTGTCAGCTGCCCCAGTCTGAGCCTCCCACCTTTGCTTCCTCTTCTCATCCAAATTCTGGCATGTCATATTTCAGCTAATTTCTGAATTGTCACACCCTCCCATAACTATTCTTACATCTTTTGCTTCCAGCGTCTGCAGCTTAATCTTCAGATGTGTATATTTAAAACAAGTATCTGTTACATGCACATTTACAGTTGTTTTGTATATTCATCATTTCAGATCAATAGGCATAATTAACAATAATCTTAAAGTCATTAAGAAGATCCATAACAAAACCAAAGTTACACCTTGCTGCAAATATTTAAAAGATGCAATGCCATGTAGCGAAATTTTTTTCTTTTAAAAAAGACAGAATCAAAGAATCACAGAATCATTAAGG
>NW_009204859.1:0-1520 GCF_000690835.1 Fulmarus glacialis
CTGAGAGCAATGGGTGGTGGGATATTCAAACATTCGTTTACACACTTAGCAAAAGCCACCTGTCAACACCAGGGGATGTTTCAATCGAGCTGGCCCTGCCCAATCCAAACTTTTACATACTGTAGAGGGGGATAAAGTCCCTGTAGTCCACATAAAAAGTATGCTGGGGAAGACAGTCTGGGGTACTCCTGCCTCAGGCAAGGGAAAACCCATCTGTGGGACTGTTTTTGCTCAAGGACCTGGGTGCACTTGGTGGGTAATGCGAAAGGATGGGGAAGTCCGGTGTGTACCTCAAGGGGATTTTATTTTGGATGCAAATAGCCAATGAACTGAATTGTATGATGTTAATTGCTATATAATACTATCTGTCCACACTTCTATGGTTGCTATATATCATATCAATGGTATTGCAGTAAAAATCATCCAGAGTAATGAAGAAGGAACATAGATGAAACCCAGCAAAGTGAAAACATGAAGGAACCGGACGAGCGCAGTGATAATGGGAGCAGAACTGGCTTCAGGATGCAGCAATCCAACACCACTCACCATCTCTTTTGCCCTGAAAGACTGTTATGACAGATGGACCCGAAGTCATGGACTAGAACTCAACAGATATTTTAGAGGGATGGCCCATGGACTAAGGGAATGATATCTCTGTGTGTGTGTATATATCAAAAGGCAGGAAAATTGGTGATGATTAATTGGAATGTATTGGAAAATGTGAGACCTGGGCATGAGGTAGATGGTATAGAATAAGGGGTGGATACTGTCCTGGTTCTGGCTGGGACAGAGTTAACTTTCTTCCCAGTAGCTGGGGTAGTGCTGTGTTCTGGGTTTGGTTTGGTATGAATGTTGATGTCCCATTGATGTTTTTGTTGTTGCTGAGTGCACTTGCACCAGGGACTTCTCAGCTTCCCATGCTCAGTCAGGTGCATGGGAAGCTGGGGGAGGTGAGCATAGCGTGGGCGGCTGATCCAGCCGGCCAATGGGGTATTCCATACTATGTGACATCATGCTCAGTATATAATTAGGGGGCGTAGTCTGGGAAAGGGGTGCTCTCCCATTGATGTTTTTGTTGTTGCTGAGTGCACTTGCACCAGGGACTTCTCAGCTTCCCATGCTCAGTCAGGTGCATGGGAAGCTGGGGGAGGTGAGCATAGCGTGGGCGGCTGATCCAGCCGGCCAATGGGGTATTCCATACTATGTGACATCATGCTCAGTATATAATTAGGGGGCGTAGTCTGGGAAAGGGGTGCTCTTGTGCTCAGGACATGTGGGGTGTCAGTTGGCAGGTGGTGAACAGTTGCATTTTGCATCGCCTGCTTTATATGTTCTGTTATTGTTGTTGTTATCATTATTATTATTACTATTCTACTTTGTTTTATTTCATTTATTAAACTGTTTTTATCTCAATCTGAGAGTTTTCCTACTCGTGCCCTTCCGATTCTCTCCCCCATCCTACTGGAGCAGGGGGTGAGCGAGTGGTTGGGCTGTGTTTAGTTGCTGGCTGGGGTTAAACC
>NW_009204860.1:0-23348 GCF_000690835.1 Fulmarus glacialis
TGTGGCTGCAATGCTCAGCCCTGGGTTAATGTACTCAACAGTGCCACTACCTGACACAACAGCAGCAGTGATGGGGGCAGGGGAGAAAAGGCGGAGAAGGTGAGACTCAGGTTAGTGGTATTTATCCCACCCCAGTCTCTCCCTCTCCCACCCCCCAACTCCCCATATCCTTTTCACAGCGCAGCCCCTGCCCTATGCAGGAGATTTTGGGGGTCCAGTGACCGCTGTTCAGACCTGAGGTGACGAATCCCTCTCTAGGGCTAGGGGAGACAAGCAAGGACTCTCAACACCTATTTTAAGGACTAAAGCCCCCCCACACCTTTCGGTAAGAAGCAGTAGCAGTGCCGAAAATACAGCATAAATTCAGCTCCGGGCCAGTGGAGCTGTGCAAAATCCAAGTCCTTGGGCTTTTACTTTCCCACACTTGCTCTGCCAGCGGTCTGGATGACGCTGCCGTTTGGGTTGCCAGTTTGGCAAACCTTTACTCACAGGAGTAAATTGTTGGCTTGCCTGAGTAATCACACAGGTGATGAGGAGGAACCCCCACAAAAGGGAAGGTTTGTGGGATGGAGCTGTGGAAGTGTACTTACAGGTGAAGGTAACATTGGGGGGGAGTAGGGAGTACCCCCCTGGGTGCCTCTGCATGTTTGATCCCTTGCAGAGATGGTGCCACAGGGATCCCTGTTCCAGACTGTTGCAGGAGGCTCGAAGTACACCGAGTTTCTCCATTTTGCTCTGGGACAAATGGTAACCGCAGGCCGTCATCCAAGTGATCTGAATTCAGGGTTCAGCTGATGCAAGGATTACCTGGGTTGACCCCCACCAACCATGGAAGGCTTATTCATCTGCCAGGATGAATAGGTCCCAGTCTAACGCCAGCTGGGTAGGAGAGCTTTGTGTGGCCCATGAGATGCCAGCATAGCCCTCACCAACCCTCAGCGATCTCAACTACATGTGAGTATGTGCCCTCAGCCCCACCGTATTTCCTCATGCTTTCTGGGAAAAGCTCCTAGACAAAAAACACACCAAGCCATTATTTCCCTTTGGATGACTCCACATGACTGATCTCTGCTGTGATACCTACGAATCCCAAAATGATGAGCTTGGGTAGAGGCAACAGGCTGTGCCCATCCTTCTTCTCTCATGGTCCTTTCCTCTCGCTTCTCTCCACCAGTAGGAGAAAACAAATAAATCAATAAAATACACAAAAAAACCCCGATGACAAACAGATCAGCCCCACCTCCATCCCAAACAAATACGCAACTCAAAAACTTTTGAATCGGAAATGTCACGCTGAAAATGTTGACATTTCTGATTGAAACCAAACAAGAATTGTCATTTCGAATCAGCACTTTGACATGGAAGAGAGGCTTGTTTGTTTAAATTAAATCACCCAACTGGAGCTACATTTTGTCATTTTGTATCCGAATGAAACAAAAAGAAACAGTTTCAACATTTCTTGGCAGAGCTGCCAGTGACATTTTCCTGTGAAGAATTTTGGTTTCGAAAACTTTTGGTAAGTAAACTTTGTGCGACGAAGAGCTCCATTGACCATCATCTTCCTCCTTGGAATAAACCGACATACGGTTATGAAATAATTGGTTTGATTGGATTAACACAGAAAACCAAATTATGGACCAAAATACTCCAAAAAAAAAAGAAAAAATCACTTTTGATTTTCCTTTGTTAGAAAATAGTGACTTGTTTATATTTAATAAGTTTGGGATAAAAAGTGTTTTGTAAGCCTTTGCTCTTTTTATCTTGTATTTCTTTTCTTCTGGAGAGTATACATATACATATACAAATGTATTTAAGCAGCCCCACTTAAATAATTTCAAACTGAGAAGTTCAATTTGAGAAGCACTCGAGATAATGACTTGTTTAATGCTCGCTTACTTTGAAAATGGGGGAGTCTAAAAAAAAAAAAAAAGCCTCAAAACTACTAAAGGAAGCTTTTGATTGACCCAAGTTATTTTTAGGCCTGTCTTGCGTATAACTGAAAAAAAAAAAAAAATCACACCTGGTTACCTGTAGACCTCAAACTCTGAAAAGACCCATCAGATAAATTTCATAAGCAGAAAAAGACTCATTCCTTTGAGTGGTCACCTCGTGGGACATGTGTGCATAAATCATTGTGGATCAGGGTTGACATCAAAGGTTTTCTTACCTATGGTTTTGTCTTCTAGACCTAGAACATTTTTCTTTTTTTAAAAAATCTCCTCCCTCTGACTCTGCTGTGTGTCAGGGAGTTTGCACAATGTAAGTGGATATTCTGAAAAAGGAAATCTCCTTGTCTTTGTTCTTTTCATTTAAAAAATACTATGGCATTCATAAAGTTGGTTTGGTTCCTGCAGTGGACCTGAGATGAGTTTCCTATTTGTGTCTAACAATCTGTACATAACCTTGACTGCATGAGACAGGCAGATGTTTTATAATGAAGGCCATGAGCCTGTTATTTTTATATAAATAGCATATCGAGTTAAATATGTATATAAGTCTTTCTAGGTTCAAGGTATGAATTAATGTTATACAGAATTATTGGGTGATTTGTAAGTTAATGTGAAAGAAAAAATGTATCTTGCAAGGCCCCCAGTAAAACACTGGTAACACTTTATATGATTCAAAATTACAAACAAATCATTAAAAATAATCATTTACAATTGTTTTAATTGCTTACATCAGACCAGTTTCCTTATGCGTTTTAGCTTCTCAGCTGTCCAGCATACTTCTGAGCTTTACATAGAAGATATCTATCTATCTGCCCATCTATCTATCTGTGTATTTATCTATCATCTATTTATCTATATACACACACATAAACTCTTAGACAGGCAATAGTCAGCAATTCATTGTATCCCAGTACAACGTAAGCAATGAGGGATTATATTCCAAGACTTGAAAACAAGGGGGAAATGGGAATGTATTCCAATCCTCCCATTTTTTGCTCAAGAATTGGAAATCCGACTGTTTGAACAATTGGCTCCAAACTAGAAATAACAGCGATTTTTAAAGTTGCCCTTTTATTTTGTAAATCCCTCAGACATGTGGTATCAAGTTTCAACATTGTTGTGTGAACAATGGCAGGCATGAATCAAAATTCAGGGCCAAGGGATTCGAAACCAAGTGCAAAACTAATTTTAGAACACATAAACCCCCTCTTTTGGTTGGTTCTCCATGGGTTTAGGATATTCATACTCCCAGCATCCCCAAACCATTTCTCCTGTACGTTATTTTGATAGCTGAATACTGTTATCCCTATCTCAGCATCTTCTTGATGTTGACAAAGACTGTGCCACGCTCACTACTGTCCAGAAACAAAAGAAAAAGATTTTGTCTCCAATTTCTCAACCAGGACAATTAGAAGAAAACCTTGGTAGCTTAGCAACATTGTATTACAGTGTGGGAGATGACCGCATGGGAGGCTCCTGTTCAAGTCCAGACTTTCTTATCTATCAGATCTTTTTGCAGCCTTCTTCCCCCTTCGGAGCCAGTGACTAAACGTTGCTCTGTAATCAGGCAGCCTACAAAAGTTGGAGGGCTCAATGATGCAGCGCTTGCTGACACACCAGCAGAAGACCAGGACCTGCCCTTCGCTCAGGCTGCTCAGACATGTGAGTTCTTTTGAAAACCTTTGAATGTTTGCCTCCTGTAGCTCTTTCAACATCCATCAGTTTGTTACTGTTCTTACAGTTGTGGTTATATTTCGCAGTCTTTCCTGAGCAAACAAGTAACTCTGATCTCGTAAGCGCACAAAATTCTTTCCCTCATAAATAACTTCAAAGAAACTAATTACTAATAAGCATCAAAACCTATCCTGGATTCTCATGTGCATCGTTGATCTATGATGATGTGGATTTCAATCACAGTTTTAATACTGATTACAGTTTTGCATATATATTTATATATATCCTCGAATATATGTCCATATACATATTTAAGGCTTTATAAACAAATATAGAAGCAGTAACATGAATAAGAAGCACAACACAATAGCAGAAATACAACATCTCTTAATGAAGCACAGGACCAGCATGAGGTAATTTAAAGCTACATAATTTAATATAGGGAGTGAATGGAAATACTGGATCTGCTTGGGATTTCCAGGTATAAAGAATTGTTTAATCTAGCTAGGAAAGTCATAAAAGGAATTGATAACCAGAAGTTGGATTCAGAGAAAAGATCACAATGCAATGAAGAGGTACGTGGTTCATAGTGATAAATCATTGCAGAAACTTAATAGGGTGATTGGTAAAAATCACCATCTCATGACATTTTCAGGTTGGAGACTGGATGACTTCCTAGAAGATATGTTTTAGGCACGCAAAAGTAATTGGGTTCAGGACAAGAGCAGACATGAAATGAGTTAAGAACTGCTTAACTGACAGATCTCTGAAAGTAATTGTCAATGCAGAATTATTGTCGAAGAGGAGTGTTACTAGAGTTTTCCCTTATGCTATTCATCAGTGATCTGGAAGTAAATATAAAACTACTCCTGATGACATTTGTAGATGACATTACAGTTGGCAAAATAGCAAAGAATGAGAGTCCAGGGCAGCCTGACGTAACAAACTGCACCGCCTGGCTTGGGCAAACAAAATGCATTTTAATGCAATAAGATACTAGTTGCAATAAGATGCTTCTTGCAAACACAGACAAAAACCTGGACAAGCACTGCAGTGCCAGATTCGAGTTGGACCCTCAAATCTGAAAGCGCTGTTGTGATCCTTGGCTCTGCAGCCAGGTGACTTGTGGTGTATGGCACTAGTAAAGTTGAACTCGAGAGGCTGTTTATGGGTCTGACAGCCACATTTTAAAACATATGGTGACAAAATTGGAGAGGGTACAGAAAAGAGCCACAAAAAATGATTGAGGGCTGGAGAAAATGATTTGCAGGGCAAGCATTGAAGAATTATATTTAGCTATCAGAAATAGATTTGATTCCAGGGGAAAAATGCCTTGTAGGCGAAGAAATTACGTGGTACCAAGGGACTGGAGTTAGGTACCTAATTTCTCAAAGGAGCAGGGCTCATACCATTCCTCCTTTCAGCATTTCCTACATAACAGTTTAAGTGACCCCTACCCACTGTAAATCCAGTTAATTTCTAACTCTGTCCACATATTGTAATCGAAAGACCTCACTTAAGGCTTTGGGGTCTACTATGGGTCTAGGTGTTATATTGCCCTGGTGCAATTCTGGATTTGGCCTGGGATTCCTTTCTGGAAACAAAGTTTAACTGAATAAAATAAAACTATTCTTTAGCCTAAGCCAAGCTGAAGCAGTGATGACCCTGACAGGCTGGAGACAGACTAGATGGCCTAGATGGTCCTTTCTGGCTTGGCAATCTTTGAAAATGAATTTGCAGAAGAATGATGTAA
Organism: Fulmarus glacialis; assembly: GCF_000690835.1. NCBI lineage: Eukaryota > Metazoa > Chordata > Aves > Procellariiformes > Procellariidae > Fulmarus > Fulmarus glacialis. Next base: position 5,377 of record NW_009204860.1, read on the forward strand.
ATGTCTCTTGAACTTTGACTGACAGCTACATATACTCAGTGCAGTTGTCATGAAGGGTGTCATATAGTACCAAAGCAAAATCTTACTACTCCTTGTTGAACGTAGCCATCCAATGGCTGAAGAAACACTGCCATAAGGTGAGGACAAATCATGATGTTTCCTAAGAAATTGTTGAATCACTGAAATTGGAGGGTTTGGCTCAGAAAATTTCTCCAACCCAAGATGGACTTCTTGGCATAGAAAGGGACAGAGCCTTGCCTTCATGGTAAGATCCCGCTGGTGATATGTGATGTCATCACTTCCATTTCCAACCTGTCCAAATCAGAGCAGATACCTGAACCTCATCTTCCTGGTCAGTGCTCCAAGTATGACACAGTTGGCTCTTCTTGGATGGATCTGCCATTGTATTTTATTGGGCTGCTCTGTTAGGCACAGATAACATTAATTGGATCAGAAATACTTTCTCTTATCCAAGTATGTTCTCAGTCCCATGGAGAGGGTAATAAATTTTATTTCTCATGAAAAAACACAGAATGGCCTTGGCTTTATTAAAATATGAAGTGTACTCCCCTCCTCCCCCCAAAAAGCCCACACCAACAACCTTCAGAGAATATGAAAATGTCTTCCTCCTTTGCTCTGCATGATTTCATTGGGCCAGGCACACGGTAGGAAACACAGACCATGAGATAACGTCAGCAGTCAGAGGATGCATTTCACAGGTGAGCTGAGGTTGGCCTCAGAAACTATTTGGAGGAAAAAAAATGTGCATGCTCACATGCTATTAGTAATGTGTAAAATCCTTCAGATGACAATGGAAAATATCCATATGGATATCCATCCATGGGTAATATCTGTATGGAGAATATCCACTTCTCAGTATCTATGCACTTTCTTTATCTAAAACGTAAATCATCTTAGCTGTCCCTTTCCTCCCAGGGCTTTGCAAAACTTGACACATGGCTGCTTTGTATGCTTAAATTATTTATCATTGCTGTGGGACATCTGAAGATTTTGAAGATGGAAACATGAGGAACAAGGTGTATCGCATTTCAGCGTGAAGGTCTATCTGAATAATTGTTTGCAAACATACTTGGAGGTGTTTGGCATCGTGTGTGTGAACGAACCTCTGCCAGCCCATGCACAGTGAGAACAAGACCCCACAAAGCCAGGGTGCAATATTCAGCAAGAATCACTGCTAGTATTAAGCCTCCGTCATCTGTGTTTGGTCTCATCTGAGGGACAGCACCTTTCCCAACCAGGCAGTTGATGGCATCAGGTTGGTCAATGTGCTTGAGGGACGCTTGAACCTCTACCATGGTAAGCAGTAACACACCCAGTAGAAAGCAGATTATATTTATCAGTGCCAGTAGAGCCTCAGGATACCTAATTCTGCCTTTTCTCCCTTTTCCCTGTTCATTATCATTCCCTGACACCCCCGTGGTGATAGCCAGCCTTGGCATCGGGCGGTGCAGAGGTCCCCCGAGTCAGCGGGAGCGGCATCAGGCATCAGCCCGAGCGACCCTCGCCCCCCAACCCGAGGGAAAAACCAGGCAAGAAACACCAGGTCTGCAAAAAGGAACGGCTGATTGATTCCCCATACTCCAGGGAATCTGCAGTGCAACTTTTTAATTCACACCTCGGTCATTTATCAATGTTTTCTTATCGCAGAGTTTCTCTATCAGTGAGTTAAATTTGCAAAAAAACCCCTCAAAACTACGTGGATGCCTGGGGCTGACACGGGTGGGTTTTGCCGCACGGGAATAGTACTCCCTCGCCTCTTGCACCACAGCATCTTTTTTTGCCCTTTTCCACACCAACCTCTTTAATTTTTTAAGTTTTCGGTGGTTTTGGTTGAATAGCCATGAAGCATTGCCCTCTGCCGGCAGGTCTCCCACCTGGCTGCGAGCGCGGGGATGTCCGTGCGTCTGTCTGCCACAGCCCCTGCAGCGCTTATACTGGGGAGAGAATTAAAAGTGTAAAGATTTGCAGCTCGATATTTAGATTTTGGAAAAGAAAGGAGAGGAAATTCAGAAAGAAATCATCAGCACCAAAAGCATTGCATGTGTGGAATTTAACACACAAATACGGGTTTATGGTTTTTTTTTTTCCTTTTTTTTTTTTTTTTTTTTTGGTTACGCTTTAAAATATTAACTGACGAAGCGTTTCTTGCTCCAGCTGCACAATATTGTGCTCATGCAGCAGCATGTGTGATTGAGAGAGACTCGTGCAGTCCCGTCGTTCATTAGGAGTGAAATGCAGACTAACAGCATGAGTGGTAAAAAGTCACTGACAATAAAAAATTGTTTGAGAACAGGATGCAGCTACCTTAGGTGCTAATTTGGCCCTTGATTATAGCAGGATCTGAGCAGCCCATAGTCTCATAGAAAAACATTTATACTCACAATCTGCGTGACTTGAGGGGACTCCAGTGCTCCTATTTTACAGACAAGGAGGTGAGGCATAAAAAAAATGAAAATAATTTACATTGGGTTGCAATGGGAGCCTTGGGCAGGAGGGCTTGAATTCACATTTCTCATTCCCTGGTCTCTTCCCACCCAGCTCACAGATGAGTTTTCCTCGCTCCGAAGTTTACACCACCTCTGTCCAGCTTAAGCCGCGAGGAGATTAGGTAGCAGGATACGTTTTTAACTTTTTTCACTTTGACGAAAGTCTGCATCTCAAATAAATTATATAATATAGAGCAGAAAACTTCTAGTGAGAGCAAGCTAAAAATATAAGATTTTTTTTTTTCTCTCCATCACAGCTCCTGTTCCCAAATTACACTTGCCTTGCTCAGAGTCTTAGAAAGCTGACACAGAACAAATTGTCCTATGTAAATTGCAAGTTTCCCTTCTGATTGACAGCAATCCACAAAGATGGACTAATTCCAGAGGAAGTCAAGCAAAGACTGTGTCATAACTATTAACCCAAATTTTAAAGATGTTCCAAATTGCTGCTGAGTTGCCAGCACGTCCTTCATAGAACGGCGCACGTAAATCCAAAGTACGGGAGCCAGACAGAGTACACGTGAGCGGGACGTAGTGGGTTACAAGTCGTATATGTGCGGTTTTGCTCCCCTGGCTACTGCAGCCTGTGCTGGGGAAGGACAACCACGTACTCCTCGCTCCCTGCCGGAGACTTTGCTCTTGAAGACGTGCAATGGGCAGTCAAGCATATGACAAGTTACATTCTTTCTGCCTGTTTTGGCTGCTGTTGTCCTTAAACCAAAACAAGTCATTAAGGGAGCAAGGACAATTCTTTTTTTTTAAGATTCCTGTAAAGGAAAGGGAGAGGGAATATGGGCTGCTGTAAAATTGGTATTGTCACAAGGCTGATTTGATTGTGTCACTCCTTACCGCAGAGCCGTGACTGAGTTTATCGAGGTCTCCCTTTGCAAGTGATAATAAACCTAATAGCTGCCCACAGCTTAATATTTTTTCTTGCACTACATATGTTCACTTTTGGTCCTTAGATTATTTTTTTCTCCAGTCTCCATCTGTTCTTTTGCCTTTGAGGTACTTTAGTTACCATGGAAATGACAACATCATCTGGATGGGTGGAGCTTCGTGCAGTGTAAAGTTGGTTTCCTATGTAAAGTGGTTTGCAAGGTATGGGCATGGCTGACAAAAATACAGCATTTTACGTGATAGCTTTTCATATTTTAGGTGTGCAACAGAGAGATACCTATGTGTGCTCGTGAGTGCACGAGGCACGATGTGCCTGTTCCAGGAGGGGGCACGTGTTTCATTTTTTGCTCTGCCAGATGAAATCTTTCACTTGAGTCTTTCATGCCTGATTTCTTACAACCTCTAGTTGCAAGTTGGCTTTTATTTGTGAAGGCCCTATTGTAAGACACTTTCTGAGTCCTGTGATTGTCAGACGGGTCAGGCAAGGTGGAGTGCTCGTTCCCTGGAGATGTGCATCTTTTGTCATCATTGCCATGAAGAAGAATAGGAGGAGTTAATTTAATGGAAGTTTGTCACATGGGCTTTGTTGTCTGGTTATGTGTGTGGCATTGCTTCCTTGGACTCCGGGAGGTATCTTGTGTCTCCAGCAAGTCCACACGACAAATGATCCATGATCAATACAATCCAGAGATCACTCAAAACAATTATACTCGGTCATCACACTTTTCATCTCAACAAACCTGGCAAATCCAGGGAAGAGCCCTTGTTTATACCAAATCAGTCCTTATTTCAGTAGTGACCTCATGGACTTTAGCACAGTCCCAGAAGCTATTATCCACTATTAGTCCCTGTACCATCTGGCAATATTGATTATATAGTTCGTGGAGATGAAGGTATTTTAGATGAATAATGATTTTTGGCAAAGGATATTAAGAGAAGGGCCTGATGTATCAAAAAGATGAGAACTTGGCCCATGGAACTTAATATTAAGGCCTGTACAGTCTCCAAAATGCTTTTAGGCTAGTTCATATATTCAGTGGATGTCTCTTAAAGAACCTGAAGTGCTCTCTGCTTGTTTAATCAGGTATGTGGATGGGGCCAGGAGGTACGTTACAGAAAAGGTTTTAGTGCAGTTTCCCCAGAGACCAAAGGAACAGGAAAGTGCTAATTCATCAGAGCATATGCAAACATGGGTTCCTGATGGAGAGGCTCTCAAAACGGGCACGTTTGACTGTCTGGGACAGCATTCAGTTCTTAGAAAGTTTGGTGGGGAGAGGGTGAGGAACCCACAAAACAACAGGGAGTCCCATGCGAAGTCCATGGGGATGACTTTGGTCAGTGCTTAGAGTCTGCTGAAGAGAGGAGTCTAAGGTCAAATCCTTGGATCTTCCATCCTAAGCTTACTTTGTCACGTGGCTGGAGTGATGCTATTTGTTTATTCTATTACAGTTATTTTTAGGTGCTCTAACTCCAGCTGCAGCCATTTCTTACCACAACAATTCTTTCAAGAAACAACCTCCCCAGCAACACTGGAAATCTTTCCTGTGGAAAAAAAAAAAACAAAAACAAACTAACAAAAAAACCTAACAAACTCAGCAGTCAGCAGTAGAAATCTTCCTCAAAGACACATTCTAGCAATAAATAAACTCATGATTCTCAGAAAGCTCAGAAGCTGGTGGTGGTGCTGGCGGTTTTGCAGCAATTCAGGAAAATCCGTCTCTTGGTCCAGCATGGACGGCAAACTCCGGGGCCAGGGACTCGACAGCAGTCTCCCCTGATTTCTTTTTTTGTGCCCTGGCTATGGAGATCTGGGGCATTCACGTGTCAGGCATCATCCTGGCTAAAACACGAGCAATTGCACCAGTGAACTCCGGAGCGAAGAGCGTGACCTGTTATAATCGGTGCCAAGAGCTTTTAGCCGGGCGGCAACAGGCTTGCACTCGGCGCGAAGGGAGCATGGAAGGACTCATCAGGAGAAAGCGAGGGCCCAGGGGAAAAAAAGGCTGGTTTCAGCCCTCTTGGAGTTGGGGATGTCTGAAGCGACAGCTCTGCAAAGGCTACCGGCAGCCGGGGCCGCTCTCAGCGTTGCGGTGTCACGCTCTCGGCGCGACAAACTGCTTAATAAGCCAGGCAGCTGCTCCCAACATCAGTTCGTCTCCGCTCTGGAGCAGTTTCTATCCGAGCCCTGTGTGGAGTGTGTTGGAGACACAGAAAAATAGGGCTGAGAGGGACTAGGAGAGGTCACCACCATCACCTCCGCCACCCGCTGACACAGCCTATGCAGCAAGCACCAGATCTGAGAGGACAGCTTTGAAACCTCTCGGGCGGACACAGGCAGGAACAAAAAAACAAACAAAAAAAGCCCTTTCCTGCTATAATATGGCCAGCTAAGAGCAAGCAGATTTAGCAGTGGATGGCCTCCAGGCATCTCAGTGGTGCATTTTAATCTTTTTTGCTGCTTGGCTTGCTTTCTGCTCAAACTTAAAGCTGAATTTGCTGGGATTGCTTCAGAGGTCCTCAATCATTTTTCTTAGGGGTCAGTTTTCCCAAAGTCTCTTTAACAGGTCACAGAATCTGCTGTCAGGTCCTTTGTCGGGATGGTTGGCCACCAGACGTGGCCTTCACCTGTGGCAATGCTGCTCATAAGAATATGGGATCTTCCAAGGGAAGGGAGGAGATATTCCACAGCCAGGAGCTCAGCAACCTCCAGCACAACATACACAAGATCCAGATCCAAAGAGAGAACAAGTATGAGGACACATGGACTAGTCCTAGATGTACAAATGTGTTTTTCTTACATTAAACATAGGTTGTTACAACCTAAATTCCAGTTGTCTCCTTCTCTTGAGCTGATTCACAGTGGAAATCCAGCCGAGCTGAAGTTAATCCAAGTGCAGAGCCCAAAACTGAGGTTCGTTGTTCTGATCTGCTGTCCAGTTGAAGCCACAGTGGGGTAAGCAGATCTCTTATTTCATAATAGGTCTTCCCCTCATACTTTATAAGAGGCATTTTACAGCTCTGACGTAGCAAGAAGAAAAGTAGGATTTGATTTTTTTTCTGACTTAGATCTCTGTAGGGATATGCACTGTAGAAAGTTAAAAACTTGGGAGTTTTTCTTCAGTGTATCTGTTTTTTAATGGGCTATTTTGTTCTACATTTGGATTACAGTTTTGTGAGCAATCAACTTCTTGATCTGCTAGCCAAACCTCTCAAAATAATATGAATGTTCTTCTTTGAGGTTATTCAGCTATTATTTTTTTTCTTGCTCTTGTTCCCACCAAAATGGTAAACTGGGGAGAAAAAAATTAGGTTGAATTCAATGTATTTATTTTTGTTATCATTTCTTAATTGTAGATAAATACGGGGATTAGAGAATGTGAAAATAAGAGATTTTGACTTAAAAAGATAAGCCTTTTCTGACCAAAGCAATCAAAGCAATTAAATGAATGAACTATAAATTCACACATCATTTCAATAGATATGAATCTGGTTTTTTTTGGTTTTAGAGTTTTTTTTGGGGGAAGCACACATTAGTTCACAAAATGTCACCAGAATCTAGTTAGGATCAAGATGTTAAACTGGCATTGAAAACTAGAGTGGAGGGTCTGGTACGTGAACTTCATGTTTCTTCACCCCTGCAGGAAGTGGGGAGAAGTGGTTTATATCAGCTGCACCCTGTACATTGTTTTCTCATTTGTCACCAAATGCCAGGAGCTTCAGTAATCCATCCTGGAAGTGACAAACATATGATGCCATGCGGCCTGATCCTGTGGGAGGAAGGGTGGAATTTCCTATGGGTGCAGATGCCTCAAAAAAAAGAACTTTTTTTAAGCCTGGAGTCTCTTCCTGGCTGTTCCAGGACCACGATTTCAAGGCTTTGTACCATTTCATTAGTCTTCTCTAGTAATTCCTGTTGGTTTTATTTTAAGTATTTCTCTATTGATTCCAAAGGGACCATTATGGATTTGGACCGTGATAGGAATCATTCCCACATACGAAAGACTAGGATTTTTTTATCCTTAATTTACTGGTGAGGTATTCGCTGCATCAGTTACTTGTACCCTTGTTTCTCACAATCCTGTATCTGTCAGAATATACTCTGACCTTTAGCCACAGAAAAAAACCAATCTTATAACAGGATTTACAATGAAAATGTGTACTTGTTTGATGAAAGCCATTGGAATGGCAGCCATCCTCTTAAGGGCAGGATTAAGGTTACAAAGGCAGAAGGAACATTATTATTTCCTGATCTGGTGAGTGTTGGGCAGTCCAGCCTCCAGGTTATCTCACATCCTATATGATTTATCCATAACTATGAATCAAATGCAAAAACTTGTTTGCTGGAATTCTTCAACAGATGTTCGTAGTCCAGAGAGTTTGGGCAATTTCCATGTCATGTGCCAGTATCTCCCCTCCTTCCTCACACCCCTTTTCAACATCCAAGGCCGAGACATTTGCAGCAGAAGCAGAGCTGTACCCATCACCTCTGCCCTCCTGCTCGTGAACACAGCTATGAAAATGGAGGTAGCCGTGGATTTGTTGCTGTGCATCCACAGATGCAATTACACTGGTCCATGGATGTTTAATGATGTGCTGTCGCTAAATTCACATCTGGGGAAAACCCTGCTGAAATTGGTTTTGCCCCCGCTGTGTTGCTTGTGAGGTTAAAGGAGTCCTTGGTTGCCTGTTACATTACGGCTGCGCAATCTATGATGCAGCTAACCTTGTATCTCCTCCTGAGGCTTGGTTGATGTGCTTTGGGCATCATCTTTCAACACATGGACAGCGCCAAGGCTTTTTTTTTTGATGGGGATGGAGTCTACTGCATAAACAGAAAAGTGTTTCGCCCAGACTATCGCCGATGGGGATGGAGTCTACCGCATATACAGAAAAGTGTTTCGCCCAGACTATCGCCAACCCAGCTGCACCACCAGCTCATCCCCTTTCAGGAGAGACACTGCTGCTGGTCACAGCAGTATTTACCCCAGGCTTAGGCAGGGATGTAGCTTCATGAGAAGCAGAAAAGAGCAGTGCAAGCTGCAAAGGTTTACAAAGCTTGGCCTTTACATCACCCTGGGGACCGGTTCCCCATGAGCACTGCATCCTTTGGTTTGAATTCTGGATACTCTTTCTGGCTCATCTTTTCTCCAGGTGCCTTGCATCTAATATCTAGCATTCCTTTATTTGCTTTTCCTCTTCTTTTAAATGTACTCTTGCTCTCACAGGAGCACCTGTGGTATATAAAAACACAACAAAAGCACTTAATCTAGTCTGGCATTTTCACTCTGGAACTTTGGTAGTTTTTTTTGAGTGAATCACCTTGTTTCCTGCACCCATCAGTAGTTTTATACTCAGTAAGAGCTGGTAAGAAAACGCATTTCCTGTCCAGGAAGAAATGTTGTTTTTTAAAATTTGTTCTGATTCAAAATTGAGCTTATAGAAAAATGTCTTTTCAGAATTTCCCATGGAATGAAAATACTGGTTAAAAAACCTCACCCACCACACATTAAAAAGCCCCAAACAGCGAAAGGATTTGCATAGGCAAGAGTTCAGACTGTACATTTATTATTGTAAAAGTAGTATGACAGTGATCCCAATTCAGTTATCCACATATGGATTTCTAATGCTCTTTGATACGTCAAAAAGCGTCTGGCATATCTCCAGGGGCCTGAAGGATATGGCACAGGACTTCTGCCCTTCTGGAACAGCCCGTAAAAACCTGGTGGGATACTTCAGAACATCTCAGATGCCAACAAACATCTGTGTATGGGTAACGAAACTGAGCTCTGAAATTGTGCACACCTCGGTTTGGGGGACTTAGTCTGTGAGCTCAGTCCTACCTCTGCCCCTTTGCTGAAGTTTGATCTAATGAATCTCACTCAGTATCAGCACTGTGCTGATTTCAGCATGTGTGCCCATGTCTGAGAGATGGTCCACTACATCTCCTGCACGCCAGTGCTTCCAAACCAGGGTGTAGACCCGTGAAGCTTGCCTGAGTGCTTAGTGCAAATCTTGGAGTGTATGTTTGATTGTGGACCTTGACTTAAATTCGACATGTTTATCCCTGTAACACTGCTAACACTGACAGCTCTTGTGTCGTGCCAGAAAAATTCAATTTATACCATGTTTCCCAAAACCTTGCAAAGCCTGGGCCAGACAGACATCCTCAATGCTGGATATACACACCCTAGTATCAGTTCAAATAACTAAGAAAAAAAGAGGCTCATAAATAAAAAGAACAGAGCAGATTAAAATAAACTGGGTTACAGATGCTGGACTCACTTTTATTCAGAGTCCAGCTCACCGCTAGCACTGCCTTGATAGTGCTCCCCTTCCCCCTTTTGACCTTCTCTTTTAGGCCAAGCCTGTGATCTTGGGTGATCCAGCTCACTTTACACCTTGGCCTAATTACAGCCAGAGGAGCAGAGGGTGGAATATGATAACCATCCACATCTTTATCATAGGTGAGAACAGGCAGAGTAATCATTTAGGGTGGCTGAAGTAGGTAAGGCTGGGAGTAATGAGATGGAAAGTTTAGATTGAATATCAAGATAAAATTACCCACACTACATTCTTTTAGGCAAGGGGATGTATTAAGTCTCAATTAGTGGCACTATGATCCAATAGCACCACAGCTACTGACAGCGTTATGGTCCCTTGGCCTATTAAATCATCTTTCAAAGAAACTGATGGAAGGCTGAACTGGACAAACCACTGGTAACTGTAATATAAGGACTAAACCCATGATGGAGCCAGAGTGGAATAAATAGGTAATTTCCATGTCACTCATGAGAAGATATTGTACCAGGTAATGATATCCACCAAGCTCTGTGTCTGTGCAAAGATCTTGATGGCATTTTCAAAACTGCCTGAGTCACTCCTAAGTGACTTAGGAGTCCTAATCCTCTTTTGAAAACCAGTATAGTAATTTAGGCATCTAAAACCTATCGTATCACCTAGTGAGAATGAGATTTATGAAAGTCCCTCTCTTAAAAGTGCTTGAGTTTGAAATGCCCATCTAGACACATAGATTCATATTTATGTGGAGCACTGCAGGCAGACACAGGCTTGCTCTGCCTGTTCTCTACAGCAAAGGACTAACAGAAAGCTTGGTATGGGATAAATTAGGCCCCTATGCTATTTTTTTTTGGCACACAGCAGGGGCTTACCTGCAATTTGCAGTGCAAGCAAACCCTAAACCATGATGAAACTAGGATGAAGTCTCCCAAAGTGGCATTTTGTGGGATGTTTCTTTCTGAACGCATGTTCTGATGACAAATGTACTACATGAATCAACATATGTCACCGCCAAATGTAATACATCTTTGATGCAGAAACAGGTTAGTGGCGGACGAGCATCCAGCTCTGAATCTTCATGTCACTGCCACAAGCCTGAATGCTATAGAAATCCAGAGCATCAAGGGTATTATTGCAATTTGCATAAGTAGAAAACACAGTGATTAAAAGTTATCAAAGAAAGCTATCGCTCAGTTGTCAGCTCCACAAGCAGATTCCAGTGATGTCTTTCCAGCTCCTTCATAATAATCTCCATAAGTTCTTGCTAAGAGCTGCATTGAAGTAACCTGTCATTTACTCTGTCTTTCACCAATTCAGCTCAAAGAGATGCGCCAGCTGTGATCACTTGGAGTCAGAGCTGCTGTGTTGCAAAGCATCGCTGCAGCTGCAGGCAAAATGTACAATTTGGAGATCTGCCGAACCCAAAAGTCATGGAAAAAACAAGAGTTGTACCACCCATAGCACCCTACCATCGCGGCAGGAGAAGTACTGCCCTGGAAGAGGAGAGCTCAGTCTCCGGCATGCTTTGCATGCGACGAACAGGGGGACTATGTAGGAAGGTGTTCCTTGTCTGAATGGTGTCTTGTCTTCTCTTTTCATGGTTTCTGCTGGCCTCTGGTGTGGAAGCAGGGTGAGCAAAAGGCTGTGGAAAACACCACAGGTCGCATCTCCTGGTGGGTCTGGAAAACCTGCTGTTTTGTTGATGATGGGTAAGTCTTCGTCTGATTCAGTTTTCCCAATATGTACTGCTGAGTGCCACAAAACCAAGGAGGTGTTATAAAGCTCCCTCAGGCAAGATGATGTCATTTCCAGCCTACGTGTGCTTTAGAAGGATAGAAAATGCCATTATCAGTCAAACATGACCTTTCAAGGTAGAAAATGAGATTGAAACATAGTATGTTCTTCCCATGGCCATGTTTCTCTACCCTAGAAAGCATCTCCTGGTACACATGCTCTCAGGTGGCTGGACTTCTGTCTCCCACACTCAAGATTTCTCTTTTTTTTTTTTTTTTTTTTGTTTTTTGCAAGTGTTTAATGTGGACCAGTTTAGCACAACTGTAAGTCGGTACAATTTTACTAAAATTTCTAAAACTGACACCAATCTTGCATCTCTTTTTCTGCCAAGCAAAACTCATTTGCTGAGGCTAAAAGTGAGACCAGCTCTCCTGCTGACACTCAGGAGAGGGGGCAGCCAGAACGGTTCTGTGGGCTGCAAGTCCTGCCGTTGTGCTTCACTCAGACATTTGTCCCCGCTCTCCGTTTCATTACCCTCTGTCTAATGACTGATATGTCTGGGTGTAAAACACAAACACCTCTGTGACAGGGTTGTCTCAAACATTTGGGCTTCTTGGAAACCTCAGCCTATCAACAGCTAGTGGGTTCTTGGGGCTAAGTGGGATAATTGCATTTTCTTCTATGGAGCCAATTAGAGGCTGATAACATTATCACAATTATCTGATTAAACTTTTGCTCGCTGTCCTTTAGAATTACTTCCAGTCCTCTTCAGACACTAAAAAGCATGAAGCTCTGAAACAACAGTAGCGATGCTCAGAGCTTCCTTGGTGCTGTCATTGCCACGGGACTGGGTGCAAAATTGTTCAGGTCTTCTTCAGCAGGGAAATCTGGATTAGTCTGGTACCAAACAGGTATATGAAAAAGGGACGGGGCATAAGCAGGCCAAATAAAAAAGAGACTCATGGACTACTCTCCAGTGTCGTGATTCCTGGCCGGTGGTCCAGGTTACGTTTCAAGACACCTTTATCATGGCACACCAGAGTCAAACCTCATCCTCAGGATGGCTTGATTAGACTAAGGATCTGTCTCAGTATAGTTAGCCTCCTGAACTCCACTTAGTTTGTTATATTGCTAATCTCTAAACCCATTACAGCTAGAAGCATTTAAGGTACTAAGTCAATTGTGAGAGAGAAAAACAACAAAGGAAGGAGGAAAAAAAACAAATAAGAAGGAAATTCCAAGCTATTAAAGCATGCTTTTGGGGACCAGAGGTATGTGGGACCTCGTAGTGTGAGATAATCTGAGTGGTTTTGTCCATACAACTGTGATGGGACATAAGTCTCTTGAAGTTTGGAAAAGCATGTGGTCAGACCTGCATCCAGATCTTGGAGCCTGAGGGACTTCTCTGGGCTGTAGAATGGCAATACCTGAGCACCTCAGCTTTTGTATTTAAACAGATGCAGGTAACTGTATTATTTCCAGATGAAACATGGAGGCACAGAGAGCTGGGTAATCTCTATTGGATTTACCCATATCCAATAGCAAATCTGTGACAGAGACAGAAAATAAGCCTGAAGCCTACCTGGCCCACAGAGGACTTCTTCTCTTCTGTAATTCATCTTTCTGCTCTCAGTCCATGATTTTGAAGGTTCAAGCAATGCATGCAGAGAATGCCTTTCTTTCCAACAAATGAAACGCCGTTGCCCCAAGTTCTTCCAAAGCAGGACTAAAGCTCTGCGGTTTGTTGAGCCCAGTTTTTCAGTGCCTCCAGTTTTGGGTTGGAGCTTCAAGACTGAACAAGCTTCATAATTCAGCTTGGCTGCTTGCACAGCGACATCACGTGGAACCTCACACCAGCCCAGCACGAGACCCCGACGAGCTTCCCAGTGAACCTGGTCCTGAGCTGGGTCTGCAGCCCAGCCCAAAGGAACCTGGCTTCTGCTGTCATTCTCAACTGCTTCCCACGCCTCCCATGTTTACTCTGGCAGCAAGTACCTTCAGTGCCCAAATCTTATAAAACCTAAAGGTGGTCCCAAACCACATCACTTGGTTTTGAATCAAGATTCGAATTTCCAAGCATGTCTGAGTCCAGGATTTCTATTATTTGGCCTGCCATAGACATGAAGTCACCCTAGAAATGTGCATCTGGAAAACAGACAATTTCCGATCATTCAAGAGAGGTTTGGATTCACGGGTACATCGGTTTCTGCATCTAGCACAAACACTGGTATTCCAATATTTCACTAATGCCTGTAAATGCAATGGGGTTTCTAGGTCTTACTAGAGCGCTAATAAGAATGAGGCCCCTTTTTGCTCTGGGTTAAGATACGGCGTTCAACCCAAAAAAGAAAAAAAAAAGCTCCTATGTTACAGGCAGGTTTACTAAAATTTTCAAGGTTATAAGACAATCTGATAAAAAACTGAGAGCAGGACCTATAAATCCAATGTTTCATTAAAAGGGTGGAACATGTTAATAGAACAGAGGATATTGTCTGTTGGCAAACGCTATGAATCAATTTATTTTATTCCTGGGTACATGTTCATGTGAAATTGGGCTAACTTTCCTCTCTGTCAAATATAATACATACGGTTCTGGCAACATCTGTTTTGTTTCACTTGCTAGAGCTGTGGGACTCTAGACTCAATAAGGTCTTTCCAATTCAAAGAATAAAAGCTCCCAGGAAAGCTAGCCAGGAGCCCCTGTTTTTACAATAGATTGCTTGGCTTGTTGCAATCCATTCAGCCAAACATTTTTTTACAGAGTTTGAGAGCACTGTGTGAATACCAAGTACATGGATTGTGATTAGCAGCTTCCCTTGGAAGTCTCCTTCTAGGAGCTCTTATTTGATTTGATCTTGTCTCAGGTAAATAAAAGGAACAAAGTGGAAATGGCCTTTGACCTACTAATTAATCACTTGCTTCTGTTAACTATGCCTCCGTCAATGTTATTAAGTGGCAGCATCCGAGGGTAAATAGGCAACCATGTAAAGAGGCTTAAGTGCCATCTGTCCTTACCTGCTAAGGTTCTTTTGTTGCCCTTTGGAGTTGATCCCTTGGTCTTATTGCCTTCTCTTTTCTTTTCTTTTTTTTTTTTTTTTTTAATCTTAGGAAGAGATTTGCGTGCAATATGATTAAAATAGAGAGCTGGCCAATTCAGCCCTATCTCCGCGGCTTTTTGAAGGCACTCAATGACTGCAAGTAAGTGTGGTTACAAATGCACGTTTACCTCTCAGTGATCAGAGTAACGAAGACAGCAATTGCTGTCATATGCGGAGCAATGGTGATTAGCAATAGTTAATGTGTGTGTTGAATATGAGCAGGGAAGTATTTACTCATACAGCCCCGATGAGGACTTGCAATGAATGATAAATACTCCTTCCAAGAACAATCACTATCTGATAGTACTCTTTCTGTTGGACCAGTTAGAGGCATGGCTTTAAGTCTTATTCATCATCCCCTTCTTAGGGCATACATTTTGTCCTATACAAGCAATCAGATATGTTTTCCACCTAGGTGTCATTTGAGTGGAAGAAAACAACATAGGAAGATAGATTTCATTGATCCATCTCTGGGATGTGGGTGAGTTGCTCCTGCAGGTGAGTTGAAGGATGGAGAATCTAGCCACTGATGCTTACAAATACTCATGCAAAATGATTGTACCCTCATTCACACATCTAGTTGCATCTTACTCCCTATTATGTGGTCTTTCTACGCCTGGATGGATGCTTGTTTCCATCAGCTGGCCTGACACCACCCTTACTCTTCAGGTTTCTAGTTAATGTGTAAGGTCAGCTTTTGGACAACCTGTTACGTTATAACAGGCATGCTCTGTACTTTTGCAGAAAGACAGACTAAATTAGGTTGTGTGCAAGACTGCACAGCATAAATCTCAGAGTTCAGAGAGACCAATAGGACTTCTTCATGTTTTGCAATGCTCACAACTTCATCTCCACAAAAAAGCAGGGTTGAACAAGATTCTGACAATCTTCATGTCTACTGATGGAGGTGGGAGTTGTGGCACTTGTCAATTTTCAGGATCATGGGCTCTTATCTTCTGAGATTAAACTGGACCCATGTGTTGTAAGGGTCTAGTCATAAGCCATCGATGTTCTCAGTGATTTTTATAGACTTTAGGCCGGATTTATTGTTGAGCAGATCAATACTATTTACTCCAAATCCTTGCAAAAGTACAATCATTGTTGCTTCTTTGCCACGAGCTATCCATGAATGTGGGTGGGCTGTTTGAAATCTGCATACTCGCAGTGCAGAAGCAAAAAGTATTACGATTGGTGGAGTTTTGCAAACTGGCAAAATGACCCTCGAATAAAAAGTGGCCGAGTCAGTGGAGTTGCACTAATGTAATTGAGGTTACAGCCAGGCTACCAAGGCAGAGTCCTTCCCTCTACCTTGGTGCATTAGAGAGCAGAACCTGGCCCAGAGCCTGTAATCATTTGGAACAATCTGTCAGGTGCTTTGGGAATTGGAGGTGAAAGGTGCTATGTAAATGTCAGTCATCGTTTGCTGGAGCACTGCATCCAGGCTGAGAAGCACAGCCTGCCAGAGACACTTCAACAGGGTGTTAGGAGTGATCTTCTTGAGAAACATATTGGACTAGACGTGTGGATGTTTGTTGGGCAGCATCATGTAATTCTGGTTACTATAAATCACGTGATACACTTTCCTTTATCTCCCTATTTTATCTAATTTTCTCCCAAGTTTTCTTTATTATTTAAATAAATCAAACCAAATAGCCATGTACTAAGATATTTATTTATACAAAAGAGGTGTGATCCCAGCTTCCTAAAGCTTTTTATAGAAAATAACAGTGCAGAGTGAATCATTTAAGCTGGATGGTTTATTTGGTTGTGGGTTGCTCTTTTTGGTTCATTAAATGTTTATGAGCCAATCACAACATTCTCACATGCATTCGTTATTGAAAACAACCTGCGAAGTAATGAATAGCTCACACAGAGGCTGGGGAGGACATTCATTGCTGAGACTTCAAAACACACACAGCATCTATTACTTACACTAGTCACCTGGTTGTCTTGCTGCTTCCTGATTGCATTACTTAATCTAATTAACCAACAGAGTGTGAATTTTGAGTATTGCACCCACATATGTGGCTTGATGGTTGCTCTGAGGGATATGCAGTGCCTCAGAAGACTTGAATCTAGGCCCAGATAAACAAGTCAGTTCCAGGAGAGGGGATGGGCCATAAGCAGCCTTCTATATGGGTGTGATTTTTCCTTCACTAAGTATTTGTGACTTTATGTTCCAGGTTTGCTTTTCAACAGGCTGAAGCTTCCTAAAAGTGAGTGCAAAACCAAAGGGACTATCCTCCTATTTGGGCCCTCTGTAACACAAAGCACCTTTCCAGGGGAGCAACTGAAAACAAATTAATTCCTCTGAATACCTGCAGAATATTTATCATGACGTATGGTACCAATGAAGGGACACCCCTTTCCTTCTCTGGTAGAAGAGGGAGGTGTTGGGCAGCTGTGCAGAAAGAAGGCTCAGGAGGGGTGAAAAGGGGCTTTTCCACTTCAAGTCATAGCACTTGGGAACACCATGAGGAAAGTGAGTGTAGACCAGGTGAGGTTGCTCTTCAGAGCTCTGAGTGCTGTGCTGGACATTGTCGCCCTCAAAGAGCAATTCAGAGCTCTCCCAACACTGTTTTCTATATTTTTGCACATGTAAACAGCATCCAGTACCTAGGAACTGCATTTTGCTTTCCAATACAGAGGTACAGTTCTCAGCAAAATCATCTGGGAATAGACCAACCTGTAAGCATCACTCTAAATTTTGTACATTCGTTATTTTGTGTGTATTTGTGTGCTGATAGAACACGCTTGTCTTTTATAAGCAAAGAAAAAAAAAAAACTACGTGAGAGTGCTTGCAAGCTAGAAAAAAGGAGATACAGGAAACAGTGGCTGTTTCTGGAGTGGTCTTTTTGGAGCAGAATTGTTTGGATTTGATCTATTAAATAGGAAGGTCAAGAAAGGCAAGAGAAAAAAAAAAATCTTGTGTAAGACAGTTCTGTTGTTGGAAGTGCAATACTCAAAAGTTGTTACTAAGAAAGGAGCTTCTTCAGTTTTGCATGTACCATAGCTTTTAGAAAGCTATTTTTCCATGTGAGGGCTGAAAAATAGATAGCATTCTTGGGCACTAGTACCTTTTTTTTTCTTTTTTTTTTTTTTTTCCCCCAACACGCTTAGAATCAAGATTCAACTTTTCAACCTTGTGAACAGGGCTGAGAAGTTTTTAATTTTTTTTAATGAAAAAATACCTAAAAATAATCAAAATATTTAAGTCATTCAATAAAGGCATGTTCTTTAAAAATGTGTTCTGGACATAAAACAAACATTTAAAAATTAGGGGAAGATATGAGACGTTCCTCCACCCATTAATCTTTGGTTTGAGCATTTTTCATATGCTGGCAAGTTTAGAGAGTGAACATGGCAGCAGAGACCTTCAGGAAAGGATGGTGATATTTATGAGATATACTTGTGGCTTCAATCCCTTTGAAAGAG
>NW_009204860.1:23359-50276 GCF_000690835.1 Fulmarus glacialis
GAAAAAGGCACCAGCTTTTCTCGGGGCACCTCCTTTTCATAATCTCAGCTGAGACCTTAGCACTAAGATTATGAAAAGGAGGTGCCCTTAGCGCTAAGGTCTC
Source organism: Fulmarus glacialis (assembly GCF_000690835.1). Classification (NCBI taxonomy): domain Eukaryota; kingdom Metazoa; phylum Chordata; class Aves; order Procellariiformes; family Procellariidae; genus Fulmarus; species Fulmarus glacialis. The sequence continues at coordinate 23,463 of NW_009204860.1, forward strand.
AGCAATTTTTCTGAGGAATTTTTCCTCATCAGCAGGCTTAAGTCTCCCTAGAAGATGTTGAGAACGGTGATCACTTTGAGAAAGTTTATGTGAATATAATAGGAAGGAGAAAGGAAAAAAATGTAAGTAGTAGCTTTGCTAAATACAATGTAAATTGCTCAAAGGGTACATTTAAAGGAAATTGGTCATAAATTCTCAAATAGTTTCAAAGTTTGGATGCAGTCGTATGTTAGCAAAAAGAGTCCAAAATAAAGTCAGACGTCGGAAATGTCTTAAAAGTTCCCTTTTCACACAAACATGAACTCATAAATTAACCATGGATTTAGCTGAATATCCCACCCACATCAACATGGTCTTGTGCCACAACTAAGTGGTATAAATTTGTATTATTCGTATTAGAAGGATGAAGTTAAATGCCAGCTTTAAGTGAAAGGTATTCACCAATAAACCCTAATACAATATATGTGCAGCGCAGTGTTCTGCTTCAAAAATACGTTATCATATAGAGATAAAATCCTAAGTTTCAAAACACATACTTACATAAACTTGTAAAAGTACATGAACTTGCAGGAATTTGGCCCAGCCTCTCCGGTGTGACTTTCTCTCCGGAATGATTTTCCGGTTTCATCCCCAAAGCCCATCACTAGCATCCTGCTTAAAATATTTTATTCTCTGAACCTCTCTTCCCATCAGAAGCAGGGGAGGGTTGCACAGCAGATACTTCAAAGTGACCATGATGCTGGCAGACCTTCTATCTCCCTCTATCATTTTATTATAATTAACAAACCAGGGTCCACCTCAGTTCCAGGCTCTGCTCCTTCCATCATGAAAGAGGCTACTAGGAGGTTTATGGCAATGCTTTTGCCTCTACTGCTGCCTCCAGAAAAGCCAGCCCTGAAGGAGAAGATAATAAGGCTCCTAGTCTCAGCCATATGATTATCCTGTGCTAATGTCGCCCACTTCCCCTGGAGTGCAGAACTTGTAACTATTACATGACTTTCATTTTTACATATGTAAGGAAAATGCCTCGATTCCCACAAGCTGTCAGTTAATGTTACAATGCTTAACTGAGAGGCTGCAAGCATCACCCACTCCTTAAAATGCTAATGATCTGCCTTAGATGTGTGATCACAGAAGCCCATGAGCTGGGCTCTTTTGTAGTCCCCTTGTATTTTTAGCTTACAGCAATGATCTTGTGCTGTGTACTTCTGGGTTTGCGGTTTGTTTAGGGTTTGGGGGGTTTTCTTTCGTTATTTTTGTTTTTTTTTTAAGCTTCCCGTGTGCTCACTAGATCGACTGGAAGAAAAAAAAAAAAAAAAGGAATCTCACCTCTAAACATTTCTAAATCATAAATAGAGGGGAAAACAGAATGGGATATACTGCAGAGGCAGAGATACGAAACATCAGCTCTATTTAATCTTCTGCTTGCAGTACCTAGCCCCACAGAGCACTCAGGTCAGTGTCTGAAGCTATCTGCCTTGCTGTGTCATTGAGAGGCAAAAAGCTGATGTTCTCCTGGAATTTCCAAATCCGTTTCTGAAATTCAAGTTCATCGTGCAACACTCAAGTTCACGTCTACTCTTGGTATGGGAAGTTTAGTTTGGTGATGGGGCTGAGGTTGCAGAACAAAAGAAAATATGTCCACCCACTTCCTTTTTCTCCAGACCTTCCTCCCCTAGCAATAAGTATCTCTTGGTAAACATGAAATATCTGATTGTCGCCTTCATAAGGGCAAGGTGCTGAGCAACACGGTCCCACAGAGACTTTCAATGAAAATGAAAATTAGTTCCAGTACAAACCTCAGTACATTTGCAACCCAGACAAAGGTCAGTGTCTGGACACCTATTTAGAGAAGGTGAAAAGTCAAGTAAAACGTTGACTTCCTTGTCAGTAAAAGGCAATAATAACTAAATCAATAATCATGTTCTAGGATGCTGCTAGGGGGGTTTGAATGGCCTTTGTGTGTATCATCCTTTAGATGAGTTGTACTTACTAAGCACAACACACATTTTGGTTGCTGTACCTGTCAGAACTTTTATTTATGAGGGAGCTGGTTGCTGTTGACACTATAATTTTAAATCCAAAAACCAAAAATAATAAGATTACATTGTGCAAAGTGCTAATATTATTTTGAGATGAGTATCTTTCCCTCTTCCCAGTGACTGACTTAACTGGTCTAAATGGCCACTACCCCATTCTCTCTGTGCCAATGAATCTTTTTTTTTTTTTTTTTTTCCCCGCCATGGTTATGCAGCTTCAAATAAAAGGAGACCTGAAGTTTCAGAGCCTCCCCACCTCTGAACTTTTGTTTGAGGTTCAGTATAGACTGTCCCCTTGATAAAATACATTCAAGAAGACCTTCTTTAAAAATCCTGCCAGGGTAGTGTTGAATGGTGTTGGGATCTTGATGGTTTGAGATGTGGAAACCTGGCTGAGGTCTCAGCTGAGGCTTTGAAGGCTTTGGGATGATATCTGCACAGGGAGTTGGACTCCCTCCTTTTTGTGTCTCATTCTTAGGCTAGAAAATAGTGTTCAGGCTGTCTCTTTCCTGGGGGAAGTAATTGAGCATCCAGTGTATTTCACCTTTATGGGTTAGGAAAAGAGGCAATAAAAGAATGTAGTCTATTCCTTAGGATTTTATGGTGTCATTTCAATGAAGTTAGATGTTAACTACTTGCATGAAACACTTTTTAATGGAACACACTTTTGCCAGATGGGAGAAAATATGCTGCTTGCTGCTATTTTATTTTTCTGCATTTCCCTCAGGCTCCATCTATATTACAGCCATAACCCAATCCCCAAACCCAATCACAACAAGGTTGCCATCTTACCCTGTTGCAGAATGGGCAACAGTGCCCAAGCTGAAGGGGTCTAACCACGCTTCTGAAACAAGGTAGGATGTTAGAGGGTACCTTAATACCCTTTGCAGTTCAAAGATTTAGCAAGATCAAAAGGAATTGGTTAGCGCCTCATCAGTCCTCCTGGTTCAATCATGTTGAACCATGTTTTCTGGCTGAGGTTAGTTGTGTTTTAATCCAGGTTTTAGGTTCACATCTCTCAGCATGCAGCTGTGCGAGCAATCACATTCAAGTGAACGTTGTTCCTCGTGATACTAAATGCTGCAGGATTAAGAGCCCAGCAAAAATACTAGTTCTTGTCACTCTAAAAGCTGGGCTGTAAGCCCAACTTATAAAAACCCTGACCAGCTCCAAACTTTGACAAAGGTGATGGTATGTGGGTTCATGTGATTTTTCCCTCGGGGCAGCAGAACCACCTGAGACCACGCAGGTCTCTGTCTCAAATTGGCTCATGGATTTGGGATATGGGAAAGGTTTAATGAGGGGTCATGTATTTAATACTGTATTTTTAGCCCGTTTTTGGATGTAGCTTGCAGTGCCACCAAGACCATGTTTGCAAAGACTCAGCCCAGGGTTTGAATATCAGTAGTTATAAGTAACCACTGCTTCCTGCAGTTAAATCTGCAGAAATAGGTTCCGAGTGCTTAGGAGTGTGAGCCCTAAAAGGATTTTACCTTTCCTAGCTTTTCATCGCCCAAGGCAACACAGTTGCCTAGAAATAGTTAATGGTGCTCCTTGCAAAGTCTCATTCTCCTTTTAAGGGTCATCTTATCTCCATTTTAAGGCTGAACTGAGATTTAAATTTAACTTCACATTATTGAGATGCAAATCACCCTGGTCTCATAAGTATTATATGCCTAAGCCATATTTTTCATCATGAAACTCCCTCTTTTTTTAAAGTGTTTCCCTTTAAGTACATTTTTCCATTAAACTAAATATATGTTTAATTTTTTTCTCCTCCAAAGGCAAGGTCCTTTCAACTCATGCCAGTGTTATTATTTCTCAAAACGAGTTTCATCTTGATCCATAAACATTTTATGCCAAGAATAATGCCGTTTTAAAGACAATAAGTGCCTATTTCTGCCTGAGGCCATCGGAAACCCCGTAAAGGAGGCAGGAGGAATTAAAGACACTTAATCATATTTCCCCTTTTTTAACTGTTATTTTTTTACACTCTGAAGCAGTTTTTCTATCCTTGCTGAGTCCTATTGAATGCCATAAATCTTAATTAAAGATGTAATTTTTTTTCTTTATGAAATCTGAGCTGGAAAGAACATTTCTTATTTTTAAGACTAGAACTGTGTGCAGGCTCATAAAACAAACAAGACTTTTACATTCGCAGGGTTTCAAAACCAGTTATTGCTGCCATCATGTCGAATTGGTTCCATAATTATTATTATTGTTGGGTTTGGTGTTTTTATGATTATTATTAATGCCTGAGCTTTACATTTTCTATGCACATGAGATCATGGGGAAAATAATAACTTACACAATGTGCATATCTGTATGGAAAATGGAGGAAGGCTTATAGAAATATACCCATCAGCACAGGGATTTGTTTTTAATATATTCATTATAAGGTGTTGTGATTTTGCTGGGTTTTTTTTTGGTGCAGGAGCTGTTTCAGTTAGGTAGACTTAAATAACAGCTCGTTCAGTGTAAACTTGCATCAGTTTATTGAAGCCAAGAGAATTACATTGCTTTATACTGGGAGAAGTGCTACCTCTAGTAATGTAATTTTCCCACTATTCCACATACTTTTCCTGTTGAGAGGAAGGAGGAGAGCAAAGTTTCACTGTCTTATCTGTATCGGTGGGAAGAAATAGGTACTCCATACCTCTCAAGATGAGACTGTATTTGTAGTATCTTCCTGTAGCTGAAATGGAAAACACTGCAGAAAGGTTTTGATCTGAAGGCCATTAAATTCAATGGGAAGATTTGTGTCGGCTCTTGGTAACAAGTGATATTTGCTCTGTTTTAATGGCACCCGCTGGAAGTATATCATTTGACAGTCTTGTTCTGAGCACTAAGGCATTTTAACAGCCTGCTCCAAAGTCCAGGAAAATCAACATGAATTTTCCCAATAATTTCACCACCTTTTTTGATTGAGCTTCTTATAGACTAATTGAGGCAGATACCGTCGCAGTGAACTTCCCTTGCAACGGGGATGGTAGGAAGCACTGGCTGCCAGGTTATGATGGCTTTCCAAGCACTTCTCACCACAGAAACAGACTGATGCCATCAAAGAGGAAGCCATTAAACTTAAATTACTGAGCACTCCTGGTGCGTAGGAAGTAGCAGCACAGGCACATCCATAAACGTAGTCCACCTATTCACAGCTTCCAGCCTGGCAGACACTTAGGGAGCCCATTGACTTTCCATGGGGTAATTTCAGACTTCATGTTAAGATTAGTTATGTATTTACATATTAACACACTCATGGTCCTGCTGGTTGGTAATGACACGTCTATTTAAATTTGGCTCTTGTACCTGGAGTTTTTCCAGTTAATACTGGTATGTCTCTGCACTTTGGAAAATAGAACAAAAGAAAGGCTAGAAGTATTGCACACCAAGGAGCAAGCTGTTGGTTAAAGGTGTGAGCTAGCGTACGAAAATGTGATTCTTCAGTCATTAAGCACATGAGTAATATTCCTCCTGTGAGTAATGCTGCTAAGTCAACAATGAAACATTCATGTGAATAAACCTACCTATGGCTAAGTCTTTGTGGGGGTGCAACCTCATGCTCTCACCTTCTGCTGCAAGGTCACTGTGTTTCCACAGCTGCCAAGTCAACCAACGAGACACCAGTGGCTTTTATTAGATACTCATAGTTACTGTTCCTTAACATAACATGACCTTCCTCAATGAAGCCTGAATCAAAAGGCCATTGATTTACTAGCTGTGAAGTGATGTTTCCTCACTGGCATCTAATAATTTATTTAAAACATGGTTTTGCCAGGAAAATCTCTCATTATTTTAGATTCACATCTCTGCTTTCAAAGGCATTTTGGAAGATGGTAAAAACGCAAAGAGAATGTGTTTTCCATCACTGACTAAGCAAGAATACCAGTCACAGACTTTATTTTGTGTAGGTTTCATGCTTGCAGCTACAGTATCTCACTTCTACGTGAGTACTGAATTTGGGAGAATAGCAGGAAGCGCTTATTCTGTATCACAAATCAGTTGCTGTATTTGGTAGTTTCCATTTCATACATGGTAATAATTATGTTATTACAGCTATTCTGAAGCTTTCTAGTGAAGGATCATTATTTTCATGCTTGCTCTATTTTATAAAGGGTAAAAGGACTATGATGGGGGAAAAAAACCCAGTCGGTAGCTTTTTTCTCAAGGTGGTATAATTTTGGGGACAAGGATCATAAAAGAAAGATGAAACTTTCTTCTGAGGATCCCCTGATAAGTACTAGTAGAAGGAAAGACCAGACACATTCTGGGGTCATGGATGGCAGGGAGAAAGAGTGGTTCTGAGTGGGGTCACGTAATTAGGGAAACTGGTTTGAGGACAGGATAGATCAGTATTTCCCAAACTTTAAAAATCCAGAGCAACTAATCTGTTTGGACAAAAAACAAAATTAAAAAAAAAAAAAAAAAATCCAAGGATCACCTTGTGCAGCATTACTCCAACAGGCTCTATTTATCATAAAAACTTTTTAGGAATAGGGTTTGACACTGAATACTCAGTCATTTCTTTTTCTTTTTTTCCTTGCCTTTTTTGTTTTTGGTTTTGGTTTTGGTTTTGGTTTTTTTTTTTTTTTGCTTATGTTCTAAACACTGTGCTCCTGTGTGATCTTACAAGAATTTTAGCAGTAATTTCACAGACCACATTCTGACACCTTCCAGACACTCAGCAGTCCACATACTAAAGGCTGAGAAACACAGGACAGGACAATATCTCCAGGCTCCAGCCAGCTTTATTTGCTATAACGCTGTGATCTTGCAAGCTCTTGGGTGTACAAGTAATTTAATGCAGGTGAGCAGGGAACTGACATAGGTCATTTTGGGTTATTTTAGCTTAATTTAATTTTTCAGTTCATGACATATCTTGTTGAAAGCTGATTAACTGTGTTTTTGATTGACTGTTATACCACTTTTTTTTTTTTTTTAAACAGGGATGAAAAGAACCCCTCCAAATCATAGTATTAACAAAACCTCCTTCCACTACCTCTGATAGTGAGTTTGGTAGTGAAGTTCCCCATGTTTTTTAGTCTTTTGCTTTTTTGTTGTTTTATCAGCTATGCACACACACACATATATATATGCATATACATACCTACATATGTACGCATACACACACACGCACACACAAACACATACATATATATGTAAAGTTATCTATTTTCTTGTTCAAGTCAAAGGTGAGTGATGGGTACCGAAGTAGAGTATTGTTAAAGCTATGTTTTGAGGAGAGCTTAAAGCTGGCTTTTCCGTACGTACATTTTGTGTATAGCTCACAGATTGAAAGTAAATATGACTTCTGGGTTGGTACGGATATGTACTCTATTCCAAGCCACCGATGCAGTAATGCTGTTGACACCAGATGGCTGTTCAGTATCTGCAGAATGGTCAAATGTTTCTGATGAGTTCTGCAGCTGATGAGGTTAGTTCTCCTCCTGGCAGTCTGGTGAGGAAATCAGTGGGTTTGGTTTTTGTTTTTTTTTTCTTTTCAGTAAAGTTTCTGTTCCTTTGCAGTGGTGAACCTGGTACTACTGAGAGCAGAACCAAACCTGAAGAGAGTATTACTGTTTTCCACGGGGATTAGAATACACCTCAAAACCGGGATACTTGGACAGGTCTGGGTGGAGAACCTGAACTTATTGCCTTGCACTTATTCTATGACTCAATAGAAATTTTACATTTAGGATTCTGTATCAAGTTATTTACTAAATTCACTGGCACTTTAAAAAAATATACTGTCATTCAAGGACTACTTCATACCTGAAAACATAATCTAGGCTGTTCTAGGTATTAGAATTAGTTATTAGAATACAAAATCTCCTTTCTGTTGTGACCTCAGAAGAAGTTCAGATGAATATACAATGCTGGACTTGGATCTATTGTGGCTTGAATTAAAAAAGCAGAATCTGAAAATCATCAGACTTTACAGATGCTGGGATTCAGATCTGCTCTGATAGCTCAGGTTTATGGCTTAAGTCCATCTTTATAATAACATTATGTTAACTTTAAAAAAGACTTCCCAGCAACTTAATAGGCAAATTATAGCAAATAATTATCAGTTCCTAGCTCAGTCTTTTTTTTCAGTGGGTTTAAACAGTGCAAGTACTTTAATTACGTGATTATTTATGCAATAACATCTTTGCCAAAGTTAATGTCTTAATAAAGAAACAATAATTTTCTGATAATTAAATAACCAATGAATAAAATTACGCATTCGTACTGAGAAATGACTGGTCTGCCTTAAATAAAAACAGACACATTTTCACAAGCCTGTGAGCTGTTTGTCTGCACTTCTGAACATAAGAAGCTCTGCCCCTGAATGAACTGAGGGACACCTTTACCTTCTGGTGAAGGCAGTGGAGGGAGTTGTTGACATCAGTGAGACGGGGATGGTGGTGCGCAGCCAGGGAGGTGAGCGGTCCCCAGCTGCACAAACAGACAGCCAGGTTTGCACATGTACAAGAAATTAATCTGATCTTCTGAGTCAGGTCCAGGAAAGGGCTGTGCATCTGAAACACTAGAGTGCTGAAAAATAAAAAAGAAAAGAAAAAAAAAAAAAACAAAAAAAACCAAAACAGGAACCCATATATACCTATAGGACTCTACCTAAGTGAATAGGACTAAGTTGTGTAGAAAAGGCCTCCATTCCAACAAAAATACAGATGTTCACCTTTCATGATTTCACCCTTTTCATGAGCGTATTCCTGCCACCTGCTTTTTCAGGTCTCAGTCAATTTCTTAACCAAATAACATCTCCTGGAAAATACAATTTCATAATAAGTGAAAAAATATTCCAAGGGTTGGAATGTCCAGATATTTTGAGCAGGTAAAGGCGAAAGGCATCAACTGAAGTTGTTGCTGTCAGGTAAAATTTTTCATTTCAAGAAGGTAAAAATATTTTCCTCTGACTTTTTTTCCTAAATGGATTTTTTGACTACTTAATTTTTTTTTTTTTTTTTTTTTAAATTAATGGAATGTAATGCCAATAGTACCTCATGTAGTATACATACATATATTGCATTCTTACTTTCTATACGTAAAAGCCAAATACAGTATTTTACTTCATTAAAAATGAATTATTTTGTGGTTCCAACTAAAACATTTTTTAAGTCTTATTCATTTAAATTTTTAAAATTTTACTGTGATTCAGAAAAGAGGAAAAAAAAGATTTTTACAATATTAGAGCTACATGCAAATTATTTGTATCTCTAAATGTCCTTCCTGCTCACCGATGTTCATGATGGCCCTGCAAGAGCCTGGCACAGGAGAAGTGACCTGGGCAGAGGGCAGGAAGCTCTTGTGCTCCTCGTTCTGCTGCAGCCTAACTTGGCAGCGTGAGATCCAGTTCTTCTGCAAGGACTGGTTTATTATACGGAGGGTTTAAATCAGACTGTGGCCTCTGGCAACCGAAAAGACAAAAGTGGAGCTCAAGCCATGCCTCCTGTCATTAACGAACATCATCTGTCTCCAGAGCAGTGTGATACCACACACCATGCCTTGGGGACTGCGGATGTGACAGGAACTGTTGGGTTGGGGTTTTTTTTCCAAGCTACATGAACTGGAGTATTTATCTGTTTTGTGTTACAGTCAAGCATCCAGTAAGCTGGGTGGACCTTTCCCTCCGGTTAGTTAGGATGCAATGCAGTTGGGTGAATCGGATTCATCCGATTAGGGTGATGTGCAAGACAGCTACGAGTAAGGTGAGTGAATGTGGCTGAAGAAGCGTGACTTGTGGTGGTCCTGCTCAGGGTTGGTGTGCTGGCTCTGCGCAAGGGAGCTCGACTTTGAGGTTCGGGATTGAGCTGGGGGAGGTGCTGAACCCAGAAACATTCAATATGTATTTTCTCAAGGCAGGCTCGCTGCATAAGCCACAGAAAAATCAGGTGTTAGCCTACCAGCTGTAACCATTCTTGTCACCGAGTGTTGCACGTTGTATTTTGAAGGCAATAAGGCCTTACGCTCATGACAGGAAATTGTCACAGATGTAATTGTACGTACGGTATGGTTAAATTCCAGTGCAATATGTATTACCACCCATCAGTTACAATAATCACCCTACAGATACAATCTGTTTCCTGATAAAATGCAGAGGTTTGTAACACACTATACATTGCACTCATAGAGAAAGCCCTGCCTGTGACTCAAGGCCCTTTATCCACTTTAATTGTTATTACTTGTAGCTGCGTGGTACCTGGGGGATAATTATTCTCATATTGTGTGCTCTGAAAGGGCAGAAGCTGTTCAGACAGCTGAACTGGTAAAATGAGAACTAATGAGCTGGATGGGGGAAAAGGTTGTCCACTCCTGGCCAGGTTCTCTTACTGGTTGAAAGGCCACCTGTGAATTGGATCAGAGAATAATTCAGGTTGAAAGGGACTGCTGAGGGTCATCTACCCCAGCCTGCCCTGTTGCATGGGGTTAGTCCATCCCAGATACTGGACTCAACTTTGGGAAGTTTCTGCCAGCCCATTTCTCCAGGCCATTAAAATCCCTCTGAATAAGAGCTTTGTCCTACAGCATATCAAGCTCTCAGTCCAGCTTGTTATCATCCACCAGCTTGCTGTGGGGACATCCCATGCCCTTGTCCAGGTTGTTAATAAAGAGCTTGAACAGTATTTTCCCCAGCAGCAATCCCTGAGGCGTGCCACTGGCAGCTGGCCACAGGTTGGACTTTATACCACTGACCACCACCCTATAAGCCTGGAGATCCAGCTAATCTTCCACCTTCATCATAGAATGTTTATTCAGTTTAGATCTTGAAAATTTGCTATAAGTATATTCTGGGAGACTGTGTGAAAGTCTTTGTTCAAGTCAAGGTGTATAACCCCCGCTGCTCTCCCCTTACCCCAGAGATATGATTCAAATCTCAAACACAAAACATCACACTAATTTTGTAGAGTGGGAAGTTGAGGCACAGATAATTGAATTTCCCACTGATTTCTAGGGTCACAATGAAGGGTATTAAGAAGGTAGATATGGATTCCTCAAGGGCTTTGAAGGTTTATGTCTTTCACAGGGGTAAGGACTATCTTCTGCATGTTGGTAAGAGCAGGTACAATGCAGCTGCTTGTGTAAGAGGGCTGGGTCCCAGCAGCATATCACTGATTTGTCTATGTGTGTGATGCATCATTTTAATTACCCTGGGTTTACTCTCTTTATGGGCATCCCTTCCATTATTTGAAATCAGGCTTCAGTGCGTCAGCCTACCCCACCGGCACGGGTCAAGAGTCCCAACCAAAAACATTGCCCTAATTCAACTAAATCAGGGGCATACCATATTTTTTAGTTAAACAAAGGCAACTCAGGATTTAGATCATCTTTTTGCTTTCAGCTGCTGCCCCTTGCCTGGTGTGTAAATTAAGAGCTCTTGTGCTAACCATTGATTTTCCTCCCCAGTACTAGGATCCCAAGGGGACACATCCTGCTGGGTTTATTCTTGAGGAAGCCCATTCCACTGCTGTACAAAGCTGGCATTGTCAGGAAGATTTAGCTTCCAATGATAAAACATCTTTCATTGTGAATTCTTCTCATCATAAGGAGCTTACAAATCCTAAATCACAGTGGGGCCACCCCTTCTTTTGCTCTCAGTGCACCATCGTAACTCTTCCACCTTAACTATCGGAGGAATGCTGTCTATGCCTCTTATCACGCCTGGGTCAAAGGTGAATATCTGAGCTTCTAGGTCACGGTGATACAAAGTGCTGTGAAATATGGTAATAGCAATCTTTCAGGAATCTCTGAGGCCGTTCTGTAAACGTACAAGAGGGCCCGTGTGATTCTGTTTCTTGTCTTCCACCGCAGATGTGATGCTACCTTGAAAGAAGAGGTTAAAAATCCTCCTGAAAGCAGCTTCTGTGTTTGGGGTGGTGAGGGGGAAAGGGTTGGGTTTTAGCCATTGATAGTATGGGGGAACCGCTGGGAGGGGAGTTTACATAGCTATCTCTGCTCTGCAGTTGAGCTCACAAGCCTTGGAGGCTTGATGCAGGTCACTAGTGTAAATAGACACTGATTACTCTTGGAGTCATTCAGTAACCTTTCAGCACTACTTCTCCTTAAAATAGAGTTCTTTCTTCATGGGAGGGAACAAAATAAAACAAGAGTCTCACCCATGAGCTAAAAACTTCTTCTAATTATCAATTATCCTTCACTGAGATAAGCTTTTTTTCCCTTCCTGCTGGACTTTTAGCTTCCAATCTGGTCCTTACTATTTTTTCTTTAAATAAGAAAAAGGGAAGGTAGGATACAAATGGGTTAACTAATCACCACTGGCCTCCACAGAGAACTGCGTCTTTGGGGAGTGCTTTCAGTTTTTCAGGACAAATCTCGGGTGTGGACCGTCAAGGTAAATGACAATAAGAAATAGAGGAGCTTCCCTGGGCTTGTGGCAGGCAGCAGGGGAAGGCTGGAGGAGCTGTCGAACAAAGTGCTCTTTATTCTGCGGAGCACGGGGAGCAGCGTGCGTGCATGGTAATTAGAGGAGAAAGGCCAGCTGCTGCCGGTGTGTTCTGAACCCGTAATAATCATAATAGAAATAAAAAACACCACGAGATGGAGCATGATTTCCTATCGCTGGATGCGCAGAGAGAGCACGGAGGCTTGCTCGCCTCTTGCTGCAGAGACCAGGAGACACAAAGGAGGCTTTTCCTCTGTGCATTTAGGTAATGGGCAGAATCTGAATAGATTCTATTGCTGTAGACAGCCCTGTTGAAGCAGATGCAGGTCACTGTCTCCAAAACCTGTTGAATTTTCCTAACCCCAAAAGGAATTAAAATAAAGACGTGCTTTGCGATAGAGCAGCAAACGCGCTGTAATAATACTGTGACATTAAATTTAGCATTCACTCAGCAGCAGCTAGCAGTCCCATCGCCACATTCTGTTCCAAGCCCTTTTGGTCTCTCTCCTGTTCTCCTTGCCCCTCGCACTCCCCCTCTCCTACCGTATCTGACTCCTCCTCCCCGGCATGCTTAATATCCAGAAACTTGCTCTCTAATTACTGTGGTTATGATTTGCAACCTGTCCAGTGGTGCCAGGAAGCGAAACACAGTCTTTTCAAGTGTGGAGGAATCAATCTGGCTCCAGTCAAAACACAGAGATGTGTTTCCAGCTAATTCGGAGGTTCGGCGATGACAAGCCCCATCAAGCATAGATGGTTGGCTGTCAAGTGTGCAACAAAGTCAGGAACTCACCCCATGGGAAAGGAAAAGGGCTTTTTCTTTTTTACTTTTCTCTTTTGCACGTATATGATCACACACACCAAGTAAAAAGAAAAGAAAGGGGAAGGGGGGCTGTCCCTGGACAATTTTAAAGCCTGTTTTCAATCAAACTGATATTTTTTTTCCCAAGGTCAGTGTTCCTCACGCTCCCCTGGCCCTGCTTCCTCCTCCCCTTTTCTGAGCTCTAGCATCAAGTTATTTTTTTAAGGGTTGTGACAAGAGACTTTGCAGACTTCAGATTTTTGATGTCATAGAGTGCAATTGGATATATAAGAAATATGAGGACTAGAGGAAAATAAGGGTCTCAGGCCTGCCTATTTTTGTAGCATCTCTTGACTGAATAGTAATTCTAACAGTTATAGCAACAGTATTATTAAATAATATTGTAGTGGTAACAAAGAATGATAGCCAAATGTAAGAGATTTGGTATGATATGTAGGAAAAAAAATAGATTCTGCATTAATTGAATAGTCAAGAAAATGTGAGAATGAATCCAAGTTTTCATTTACGGTTCTGACAGAACCAGAAAATAACAGATTTTAAGATCAGAAACAGACCTTAAACTATCTGCTTTTTCAACCTCCTATGTAACAAATCTTGAAAATATTATCCAACTTTTTCAAAGGTTGAGAAATAGTAATTTAATTTCCCCTTTCTCCTTGTTATGTTTTAAAAAATGGGGGAGGAAAGCAAAGGCACGAAAAAGTTGATGCAAATTTTCCCCAGTGTTGGAATTTAGAGGTGCAAAGCTTGGATTCTTTGATCACACTCATATGTCTAACCACTAGGACTGGGACAACAACCTGCTCCTTTATCATGCAGCCACAAAACGTTATAGCAGAGAAGATCTATTACGTGCAATTGGCAGGAGGTCACTCCCAGACCCTTGTCCTAATACAAGCAAGCTGAGAGCTTGTGAAGAAGCTCCATTTGCTTCTGTACAGGACATCAAAGGAAAAACCTGAGTCCTACCTCTTGTTTGGATGTATTCACCAGTCTTGCAGAGCGGAGAAGTTGCGCATACATATTGCAAATACTAAGGATGGATGACCCCAAACCCACTTGGGTAAAGAGCAAGTGAAATGATGTGTAGCTGGTAACGTAACTGTGAGTCTCCCCCATGTACTGTGTGTGTGACTGTGAGATTTCTGTATATGAAGTTTGCATTTTCCTTATGCTAATAATACTGAAACAATGGTATGAGAGGGAGAATAATGTGTGTTCTTAGGCTATGATGCTGGTCTGGTTGGTGTCACTGAAATCTTGGGGGATGTTCTGAACAAAACAAGAAGTTCCTTGGATATTGAAGGAGTTATTGCAAAGGCAGTGGATATTTTTCATGTTTAACTAGGCTGTTCAACTGGTCTAAGTAACTTACTGCTGCATCTTGTTTGCAATCATGAGTATAGGCAAAATTATCTTGAACTGAAAATGAGCAATCACAAAGTATTACTGCCCTATAAATTGCTGTATATAAGATTTCAGATGTATAGACGTATATTTAGTCACAGAGATGCAAGAGGAAAGAAAACAAAGAAAACAAAAGAACAAGTTCACTTTTCAACTTAAAGAGTAATAACTTTTGCTTTAGCAAGCTATCTTTCATGCTCCAAAGGAGGAAAAAAGGGATATTTTTGAGCTGCTTAACCTAATTAATAAAGCCAATGAAAAATTATGTGTGATCAACCGTAATCCTTTCTAGAAGATGTATTTTAGAAAAAGCAAAATTTTCAAGTGTACACAATCAATGACAGACTGGAATCACATTTCAGGAAGAACCTCTGGAAGTCAAATCTTCAGCTCAGAGGAAGACCTAATCAGATCAGATAGCCCAGATCTCTACTGAGGTAATGAAAAAATCCATAGGACTTTGTCTCTTGAAATACCTTAATTTGCACATCATTCCTAAATTTGAATCTAACGCCACTGGGTATTACTGAGGTCTGTTAGGTACCAATGCTGAGACTGCCTTAGCAAGGAGCAGGAGACCAGCGCTAGCTCTGACAGGCAGCTCCACGTCGCCTTCAGAGCGAGAAACTGCTGAGCTACCCTAGCACTGCTCCCTCAGAAAAGACATTTCTTTCAGCTTTAGACATCTAAGTTGTAATTGAACTAGTTTCTTCAGGCTCTTTTTCAGTCAACCAAGAGAAACAGGTCATTTTAAAGACTGATCCATCTGACCTATTTTAAATGTCTACTTTAGGATTTGATAAACTGCATTTTAAAACTCCTCTTTCTCTCCACTGGCTGTAGGGGTGATACCTGGGGTGATACCTGTAATGCAGCAGGGACATCCATCAGATTAAATGAGAGTATCCACGAGGCAAGTGTCTTTATCACTTCACTAGCCAACACCTTTAGCTCACTTTATAGTCAGCAGAATAGAGGGCATGATTCAACTCCTCCTAAAGTAGATGTCTGCACAGGCAGATGAACTGCGTAAACATATACTGGTTAGATCTCCACTGATAAGGAAGTGAGACCATGGTAAAGGTAGATACATGAAATTAAGTGGTTAATTCCATTTTCAGTGCCTAAATTTGATCAGATATTTTCCAACCTATACATCTGGAATCTTGCTGAGGTCTGGGCAAGACTTACTTATAGGTTGATTCAAGAACTGACTCAGACAAATGTCTTTTGAATAGATAAGTTTGAACTTTACGACCAAGATAGATATCTTACTAAAAATTCTTGATAGCCCTAATTAAGAAAATGTTATTTGAGCTGTATATCTTGTTCAGGCATACTTTTTAATGTTTATGTTAAAGAAAAGAACCTGTTAGAGATTGGAGTAATTCCCCAGAAAATAAGTAGAAAGTCCTTATAGAAAGCCCAGAATACGGTCAAGGTGGGAAACAGCCACTGTAACTCTCACAGTTGTCATAATTTTTTTTCATTTTCCACTCCTAACACATTACAGTTGCTTTCACTGACTGGAATATTTGAATACAATTCAGTTAGTTATAGAAGGAATTAATTTCTTATTCTTGTTCTCAAGAAATGTAAAGAACTCTAAAGAACACAGTGATTGCTCTTCATGGGGTCTTGTCTTCAAGAGTGACCAAGGTAACGTGTATTTCAAAGAAAGGGAGAAGATGATACCTGCATGCCGTAGTTCTGACAGCAGTAGCCCTGAGGAGTATTTCCTCCTCAACTCCAAATACTTAAAAGATTAGTTTAAGCCATGAAGAGGGAAGGATTGCTTTGGTATGGTAATAAGAAGAATTGCATGGGATTCCCTTCTGATTCTGTTGGTTCTGAATATGGAAAAAAAAGAATTTCAGGTTAAAACAAAAGGAAATAAAGAAACACCTTAATAAAGCTGAAGCTGTGAGATTCTGGCTCTCATATCTGCCCACAAATTGAACTTATTTTAAATAGAGCATCATAGGATGCTGCCAAATTTCACTTCCTGGTGAAAGGAAACTGAAGCTGAAGCCGAGACACTGCTCTAAAATAAGTTTGGACTGTATTTTGATTCCATAAAAGCTAATTTGCTTAGCAGTTGCTTTCTCCTGAGCTCATTCAGCTTTGTTTATGACTGCAGCATTACCAACGAAAACAAAAAACAAAAGCCACACCAAAACAAGGCTGCTGTTTAAGGGAAGATGTTTAAGATGTTTAGCTGTTTCTTAAGAATCTGGGTGACTTTCGTATGAACAGGTAGGCATCTGTCGGAGTGGAATTTCACTGAGCAGTGTAATTAGCTCTTTATGCTATTTAATGTTATGATAAATGACTTACCAGAAGTTATTAATTAAAGTATTAAAGTCTCATTATTTGTTAGTAATGGGGCATATAGGAAGAGGGAAAGGAATAGGACTTTATTATTAACAAAATTTCAGGGAACAGTGAGTAAATTGGATAAACAGAGGAAATATAGATCTGGCTGCTTCCATTTGTTGTATAAATCACTTGACAGTTTATACTTATTGCAGAAATCCTATAAATACTCATGTATGTCCAAATACTTTGAACTACTAGTACTGGTGGTTAAAATAAACCTTTCCATAACCTGCTTCAGGAAATCAGAGCTTCCTCAAAGGGAGTTCTTAGCTCCTCAGAGTACATCTGTCTGTATTTAGCCACGCATTAAACCCACTGCATGAATGGTCATTTCAGTTTGGCATATTTTTGATCGTGGGGATTGCAAGTGATTTGCTTGTTACTGGGCTGATTAAACGCTGTGTGTCATGGTGACAGAAGGAGATGAACCTCAGTATCCCCTCTACTCAACCCCTTCTGTGTCACACTTTTGGGGAGTGAAGGCTTGAACTTTCCACTCTTCCATCAAGGGTTGGTCTTCAAAATCTCATGTTTATCCAGGAGCTGAGACTGTGTTTGGAGAGCAGGGTTGCAGTTTCTCTCACCTGCCTTGAGGTGTCTATGGTGCATGTGTGTCTGTCTGAGTTAGGTTTCTAGGTTCCCATTATCTAGTCACTATCTGGGTGCAATATGAAATTAAAGGTGTAATTCATCCCATCAGAAATTATGCCTAAATGTGGTCAGAGGAATTTGTCCCTGAATGCTATTGATAATAGTGTTAGGTTTCATTCACCTGTAGTGGGAACCCAGATAACTTGTACAAGTAGATATCTTCAGTCAGGAGGGAGGAATCTCACCATGGTTTTTATTTGCCAGTGTTTTCCTGTGGTGTGTATAGTGATCAAACAGTTCTTTTGCAATGTAAGTGTGGGTTCATTGAGAATGCATGGGAATAACTCAATCCGAGGGTGATGAAGGCTTGAATTACTCTGTCAAGTTCACTCTCTGAAAAGAATTGATGCAATGGAGGGAAATACCCATTTTGGAAAGCTCTACATGTTGTCTTTTTCTTCAGACGACTTCCGTATTGTGATCTTCTCATCTTTTATGAGTGGTTTCTCATTAAAACTGTCTAAGGATGACGTTCGGAAAGCATTATCTTATTGCTCTGATAAAGCAGAAGAAGTTCTGGTCACGTACAGAAGCAGAGTGTGTCTATGGGACCAGCGGGTGGTTTAGACCTTCCACCTGGACTTCAAAACAGGCATGCAAAGGAGAGAGGTGGAGACAGACTCCCTCCAAAGCCTGATGGTACCCCTCATTTTAATGAAATGAGTGAGCAGATTTCATAATTTATTTGCACTGCTAAGTGCAAATAAAATCTCTGTACCTCTTCACGACAATCTCCCACAGAAAATCTGAGCGTATCTTCTCAGACTTCTGCTGAAGCTCACAGCAGGTCTCAAAAAGACCTTGAAAATTGTTCCTAATGAACAACAATCGTAAAAATTTAATCAAAAGAATCAGCACAGATTTTGGTCTTTGTCCAAAAAGAGAGAGAGAGACAGTTGCTTGGTGCTGCTTCAACAATGGGATGAAAAGAAGAATTCTGGGTCCTATTGGACATTTCCTCCCCACCACAACATTAAAACGACCTTGGGAAAAAAGCTAACAAGATCAACAACAGCTTGAATGCATTGAAATTTGAAAAACTCCATAGGGTTTACATTTTGTCTAATTATGCAGCATGTTAGCTAGGACAAGGAGGAACGCTGTGCTCAGCTTTGGAAATATTTCTAGTCACTGAGAAGTATTTTGGCTAGGTCTCCTCCCCACAATCAGAAAGTGTCGTGTGCCAAGCTGAACCACTCTATTTGTTGGTAAATTCCAAGTATACGCATATGGAGGGAAAAAAAGTGTGCACAGTAAAAGCGCAAAGATGAATTACTACTCAGGAAAAAGATCTTGAAGTCAGTGTTGAACATCATTGACAACATCATCTCATGTTCAAAAGTGGTAAAAAATGTGAATAAAATACTAGAAATTACTAGAAAAAATAATGAAAAAAATACTAGTTATTGTATAGGTCCATGGATTGTCTGTATTTGAAATTAATCTCAGAAAGGGTATGGGAGGATAGTACAAAAGGTACAGCAGTGCAGACTGGCTTCCATTTGAGGAGATGTTAGGCTGTGGTCTTAACAGCTTCAAAATGAGACAACCAGAGTGGATGGTGAGTTGTGACTAATGTCCATAAAATCATGAATGTTTTATGGGGAAAGTACATAGTAAATAATAATTAGTGTTTTCACAGTTAAAAAATAACTATCAGAGGGCACTGAATGAAATTGTCAGGCAGTAGGTTTAAAGCAAATCTGATGATGAATTACTTTGTAATAAAATGCATGGTTAAACTATTAACTCATTTTCAGAACCTATTATGGAGGTCAGATATTAATTATTAAATATAGTTATTGCGAAAGAAGCTGCTGTTTAGAAAGTTCATAAAATGGTGGAAAAGGGAGGTTATACCAAGAGAAGGGTACTATTCTGCTACCTCATTGCTCAGATATAAATTATTTTCCTAAGCATCTGCTATTAATGCTAGCACAGATAAGATAACAGGGTAGATAAGCCTTTGGTTTGACTTCTTGTTCTTACATTTCATGTTAGATTCTTATGCCCTGACTGCCAGATCTAGATACTCCACCCTGAATGGGTAGAGGAAAGACTGTGGGTATCCCAGACCTGACTGTGTGTGCGTACCAAGCCATAATAACCTCTATTATGTAGCAGGGTGGATGTGGTAGGATTTAGTTGTTAGATGGTTGCAAAGGAATGAGCGTAATACGGTGGTAAAAGTGACCAAAATGTATTTGACTAAGGAAGAGGGTCAGTAGGAGCACCCCGAGCAAATAAAAGGGAAAATAATATTTCTCTCAGTCGTTATTTTCATTACTTCTACGTGTTTTAGTGTCCTCAGTCAGAGAAGACAACCCACCAATGTTTTTTGCAATCTAAAGTGAGCCCTTAAATAATTAATCTGGTTTGGAAGGTACACCACTTCTCTGGTGATGTTTTGAATAAATGTGTCCACCCTCTTTCAGTGGAGCTTAATCCCAAGGCATTTTGTTGGTAATTTTGTTGAGTACCCAAAGGTGCTAACTAGGGATATTAGGAAGCCTGACTTTCCCTGACAAGTCAAGACTTAATGAGAATAGTTGAACAATTAAACACCTGGCCTACTCTAATTAGGTTATGTCATGATCTTTTTATGCAGCAGTTAAAATTATACAATCCCCTGTATCTTTTGATTGTGTTTACTAATTTAGTTGCTTTTCATCTTTCCGTCGTTCAAGTACAGACAAGAACAGCCATGGGAAACAGCATTTCAGTGCAAGCAGAGCTGAAGAGGACAAAAATTTTGTTGCTGGAATGCCAGAAGGCGTTGAGTAGATGTGAACTGTATCAGAGAGATGGGTTTAGTGACAAAATGCACCCTTGGCTCAGGAAATGGTGACTCCTAAGGTTATATTAAGCCTAAGGGAATGCACAATAATAATTAAAAAAAGTGGTATTGAAGAATATTTGGCAGGGTGTTTGAAGAAATATCTTGCTGGGGATATTCTGGGAGGGAAAAGATGGGACATGAAAAGGAAAGAACTGTGAACTTAAAAAATCATCAGGATGGATGATACTGGGAATGTAAAGTTTCAGAAACAGATTTTTTATTATTATCTTACAGCTTTTGCAAAGCTCTATAAACAAGGAACATTTTTGTTTTTAAATGTGTACCTTGGTAAACACTTTATTAAAGATGTTAGCACTAAGGTATTGCTGATCTTTGTGCAGGATGGGAAGATGTGAAAGGAATTAGATTTTGCACATGTGCACATTCTGCACGTTAGATAAGTTATAATATTTTACAACAAATCAACACTTTTCATCCACAAATTTCTCAAAGAATTTCACACAGTAACTGTGTGGGGAGGAAATTCCTGCCACATGCATCCATGTATGTCCCTGTGTACTATTAAGTTGGCATGAAAATGGCCCATATTGGACAAACCCTGAGCAAACGCTTTGCTTATGTAAAGGGTCTGACTGACACGTGGAGACCTTACCTGAAAAATATTTAAGCTGTTACTGTCCATGACTTTTCAACCCACTGAGTGCCAAGATTACCATCCCCTTAGTAGAAATGACAGAACAGTGAGCATTCCCAAAGCTCAGCAAACCAAAAAAAAGTGGAGAAAACCAAGCATATTTTGTCAATGCCTCCAATAAGAGATCATCGACACACATGCGCACACACACACGTGCAGACATGCAAAGAAGGAAGAAACACTGAATCCTTTCCTCTTTCAGTATGAAAATACCCAACTGCACCACTCATCTGACTGCCAGGAAGAGGCTTTGCCTCTTGCCTCCTCAGTGCTCTTCTGGGTTTCACTAATAATGTGTCATTATCTGTAAATATTGTGAAAAGTGGAACTATTTTTGACATTCGATTAACCTATCTTCCAATACAAATTCCTTCATGTTCTTCTCACCTCCTCGAAGTATGGAGCACGTGCTGTAGCTAGTGGATGGTGGAGACTGCTTTCCTAAAAGCTGAGACGAATCCCAGAAAAGCTTCGGATTACAGTAGATTCGAGATGTTAGTGTAGCCTGGACTGGAGTGCGGTGTACTTCTGGTTATCGCCAAGGGAGGTGATTCGAGTCCAAAAGTGATGCGGAGGAGGGCTTCAGGGTTAGCAAAGGGACTGGAGGAGCTCTCAGAAGGAGGAACTACTGAACAAGCAGAGACGAAATCTCACGGGATTTATCAGCCCCGTGAAAACAAAGGTGGCAGGGAAATGACTGCAGTATCTAAGGAGCAAAGAAAGAGAACTGAAAGGACAACAGTTACACAGGAAATGTGTATGAGCTGACCACATATAAATTTTGGCTGGAAACAACAGGAACTACAGATAAGAAAAGGAGTTCAGGAGTACCCTCTAACAGGAGAAGGATGGACAGAAAAGATCTTTGTTTTAAGTGGGACCCTCACATCCTTAGAAAAGAATTGCTGAGGTGATTGCTGGTGATATGAGAATGATGGTCTTTGTGACCAAGAATATCTGATCTGGTCTTCTGATCCACACAGGATGTCTTCTAGCACTTCAGCAATGTGGGCACTGTACACCTACTTAATCCAGTTTCACTGCTGGCATCTCTCTTCCTCTTCAGTCCCTCTGACTGTCTGCCCCAGTTTGTAAAGGTCTTTGGAATTGAGACAGTCCCCTTAGATGTTTAGCCAGCACCTCGTCCGATAGTTACTCTTGCTTTAAGTACTACATTAAAAGACTACTCTTAATACTGTAATGATCATTACGCTGAATTTAGGAGAGAACCAGAGCTTAAGTTTTCCATGTGGCCCTAATTATGACCTCCTATGCAAATGACTTGTAAGTTTTAAATTATGAGTCCTCATGCTCTTTTTCTTTTTTTTAAAATTCAATTCACTAAAACAGCGAGTTGCTCCATTTTATACATGGACTTGGCAGATGCCAATAATCATGTTTCCTTTCTGAACTTGGGAAAACTTGGTTTTCTGCACTGAGCTGCAATATGTATCTTCTTTGTTCTGTGTACCCATGCTTGTGTTCAAATAGCAAGTATGAGCAGCCCACAAGGCCAGCCCTCCACTCATTTTCAAGGAGCCTTATGACCTTCTTGCTGCAGGTTCTTCTTTCTGGTTTAGGTGACAGCAGGACAGGGAGCACCACAAGGCAGCCCAACTGGACAAATATTCACTGCTCGTGTGCCTGCAGTCACAGAGACAACTTCATTGACCATATAGAATGAGCATTATAGCTTATTACACCCAGGAGGTTCCTAGGGGAATATACCTCTGCCCCAGGGGGAACTCCTCCACCCTCTCTTCGTTCACAGGTGGTTGTTCTGGTGCCGAGCTGCTGCTGCTGAGCCTGTACTGGAATGAGAGCAGAAAAGTTATTTAGTTCCCCTCAAAACTGGATCATATGACAAAACCTTTACGGAAATAGGTCTATAAACAATGTGCAATTCTAAGCAGCCAGCCATAAAAAGTAATTAAAGAGGTAGTCTAAATCACAACAAAGTGCACGGAATTTTAAATAGCCTGTCTATGTGTATTCCTGTCCTTTAGCTAAGTCATTCACAATCACTTGTTGGTTCTTTTAACTACAAATTAAAACTTGCCTCTTCAACGGAGTAAGCGTTCATATAAACACAGAGATCAAACCCATTCTCCCAAAATTCTTCACTTTAAACTTTCTGAGAGGATGGGAGGAGACTGCAAATAACTGAGCTTCAACTTGACTTTCCACCCCAGCAAATCTATTGCCAGGCACTGGGTCTTCAGGATCCGCAGGGATGAAGGATAATAATTTGCTGCTCTGAAAAAGCAGCCTCTGAAATGGTCTCTAAGTACTCCAGGCACTGCCTCTCATCCATCTCCTGGCCATACAGATGCCATGCAGATAACCTGCGGACTTAGTCATGAAGGCAGCCAGTGATATATTGAACTTCTTGGTGTGCATGGGCACTGCTCGCTGGGGCTCTTCTGTTAGCAACAGCGGTGAGTCCTACCTTGAGAATTGCCACAGTGCTGTGCACAGAGGGTAGCTGGACTACCGGCAGGGGTAGGTTCAAACAATAAATTTCTCTTTCATTTAGCGATGCCACACTGTCCCACACCCTCACAAGTAGTTAACTCATGGGTTGGATTCAGCTACTGCGATTAACGACGCAGTAAGTCAGCGAACTTCCGTGAGCATCCGTAGCTCCTAAGGGGTCCAAGAAGACAAGGTATTGTCAGTTCACCTCCTTCATGCATTGGTCCTTGCTTTGCTTGTGTTTGCATTTTGCTGTTCTCTTGGCATCAGTTTCGCACCATTTTGTTTTAACTCCCTCTATGCCTCCTATCCACCCATAGACACCCTTTTATCCTAGTGATGTACTCTCTGCTCTGGCCACTTTGGGGTTAATCTGGGATGTTTGGGTCAGACAGTAATTGCCACAAAGCCTTCCCCAAACTTTGCAGACATGGAACTGACATTTTTACAGTCAGTGCTAAGTCTCTGTTGGTTGTAATCCACAGCAATGCACCTGGATGCAATTGCGCTGGGATAACTAAACCTGACTGATGTGTTTCACTTAGTGGGGACTCCACTTGTTTCATTGTAAAGATTAGAGAGTGATTCAGCATTCATGAGAAAATGTGGCAACAAAAGGTTAGCTGAACAGTGCTAGGAGTGGAGCCATGTTGGGAGCAATTGAAGGAGGAAATGGTCTGGATTTATTGTCTGCATTAAAGATATTGTGGGTCCCATGGATACCAGGAGTGTCATGGAGACACAGCTAATAGGATTTTTATTGGATTATTGTCGGGTTGTTGCACCTGCTTCTGAAGGGGACGGTACAGTTGGTTTTCTGGCACAATCCTGGAACAAGGAAGCAGAAAAGAGCTACAGGAGCTGGAAGCTCCAATACTAATTTTTAAGGAAACTTTTACAATTGCCTCAAAGCCATTTCAAGCAAGCCACCAGCCACTGAGTACTCCTTCTTCCCTTTACAAAATGCTCATGCACAGAAAATATATTGCTGAAAGGAATGAAGACACCAAGGACCTAACTTAAAAGTCTCTACTCTCCACAGTCCAAATCTAGGTTAGATTTTATTTGAATTAACTTGAAGCAAGGTTGCTTTTTTTATTTTTTTTTTTAGATTACAATTTTGATTACTGCCGTATTTCTGGTTTTTTACGGTACCATTTAGCAATCCATTTGGTCTCTCATTTCCGCTGTCTCCAGTGTGTTAGATAACAATACTTTCCTCCTCTGTAGCCTGCTTTGAAGCTCCTTTACCTGCCTCTGTATTACAAGATTTTGATAAAGGTTCAAGGCGAGTGCCCTTTGTGGTCATTTCAACCCCTGCAGATCTCACACGGGGTTTGCCTCTATGCTTCACATTCAGCAAACCACTTCCCAGCTCCCTGTTTTTCTTTTTATTTATTCAAAGCAATCAGAGCACATGTTATCCAAGAGAGAAGTGAGCTGGGGGGTGGGGGGGAAGGGAGTTTCCATCACCAGTTCATTTTCATTTTCACCCCTGGTTTCTAATGAAGATGAACAGTAGAGAAACTTGGAAGCCATCTAAATTCAGGTCTCAAGCTAAACACATCTACTGTTGATTTAAGAGTGTCTTATTAGATTTTAAGTAGGTTTGGATGAATAATTTGTAACAAGTGATCTCATGAATTGTATCTCATTTCTTTGTTCAGGAGTTACTTGCAAAAGGAGTCAAATTATTCCGTCCAGGACCTAATCCAAAGCTCTTTGTAGTTAATGGAAGGAAATCAATGCATTCTTGATTAAGACACAAAATATATTTTATTGAATAATGTTGGTCTTGTAATTTATTCACAAGAACCCATTCCTAAGATCATCCAGTCTCAGAGAAGTTGTGCTTTAATATGTATCTCTAATACATGTTGTAGTTCTGCCCCCACATACCAGAATGCTGTGACTTTTTTGTCTATGTTTTCTTTACAAAGACAGCACCTCCTGGAATTTTCTACTAGTGTCTTGTGAACATTTTACATCTTTTACCCTAAGCATGTTTGTAGCTACTTCTAGTAGTATTTTATCACCTGTTTCTTCACCTGAACTTCCTAATCTTTTCTTTCTCATTGAATCAGTTATTTTCTCAACTTTCTGATTTTTCTTTTTTTTTTTTTTTTTTAGTTTTTTGGTCCATCACACTCCAGTAACCATCACTTTCCAGTAACCAGTTCTCCAACACTCATATTTTTGTTCTCTTATTTCCTTTTGTTTCATGCATTATTAGAGCAGCAGTCAATGTAGTATGATATGCTGTGCCTCAACAGTGACTAGTTTCTGATTCTGATAATGAATTTAAAGAAAACCTGCAGATGAAAGGGAAGTCATATGGTTTAAAATATGTTTTGTGTTGAAAGAGATATCATTTCAATTCCAGACTTCATTTTGAGGTTGTATCATGTCTTTGTCACCAGTTCCCCATCTCCAAGAAGTATGTCACTAACAATAACACTATGGTGGAGATGTAATATAAGAATTTAAATTGATAGTGAAAACATACAAGAATAATTTGCTTACATAAGGCAAATCCTTCCAAAATCCTGCTTGCATTTTAACTTTGCTTTCTCATTAATATGCTACTGCTACTTCAGGATCAAACAAGTGAAATCTATACTCGCACACTGCTAGAATTTTCCCTGATGTGGTATTGGCCGTTGGCAAATAACTGTCCTAAGCACCTCCTCTGAAGGATTTGGGAATTTAAATATTATGGGTCGGTTCTTAAAAGAGACTGGTGGTCTCCCTAGTTTGCAAGGTAAAAGACCTTAACAGTAAGTATGTGGGCTCTTCATTACATCCTCCTGCCTTGCCAGAGGGTGGTTCTGAGTGTGCTTAATTTTCTAGTACAGGTGAATCCCACAGTACTTATTGTACTGATGTCATTTATAGTGCAGGTGCCTTCAGGCAAGTACTTGGCTTTCTCCACGTGTTCGGTGAGGCACCTACCAACATTTCTGTTCCTTTGTAATGGCTAATAATAGTAATAACATCATTCTCCTAGTGAAGCTGGCAGCTCACAGCTTAGACAGGTACACTCTTTGCTGGGTAAAACACTGGCTGGACAGCCGAGCCCAGAGAGTTGTGGTAAACAGAGCTAAGTCCAGTCGGCGGCTGGTCACAAGTGGTGTTCCCCAG
>NW_009204861.1:0-2880 GCF_000690835.1 Fulmarus glacialis
GCCCAGCCAGGGTCAACCCACCACAATATCAAACAAGCCCACCTCTCTTCGCTGAGGGACGAGGGGAGAAGCTGCCCATCAGAGTCTTTACGTGTGGTTCCTCCAGACATGGAAAGGTTGCTTAGGGTTAGACTGCTTTTCATTTTAATGAGCGTGGAGAGGACGTGGAAATCTTGCACTCACAGCTGCCACCAGTGACGTTCCCAAGTTGCACCCAAAATAGGAACCGCGGCAGAGGAGTCAGACTGCGGCTCTTCTGTGCCTCGGTGGATAGTGTTAGTATGGATGGGAGCCAGAGGGGAGCAGGAGGGGAGCAGGACGGTACTCCTGCGGCTCTGGCCATCAGCCACTCAAACTCTGCAAACTAAAAATGAGCCTGACGGCTTGGTGCAGCAAGAGCTCGGTGTCCTCCTGTGCAAGGCACTTGCCTCCTCTCCTGGCAATGCAGGTGGCTCAGTTGTTGTTTTGTGATCACTGCTTTTGAGTGCATGAAAAGCTGTTTACGGCTGTTTTCTCAGTGATCAGCAGTGTCAGTCTCTTGCAAGCCCCTTGAGCAAATCCACAGAGAGAAAGGACTGATTTTTGCCAAACAGTTTCAGATCTCAGTGAGCGTCTGTGCTGGAGGAGGTTTCGGCACTGGTGCAGGGTTTGTGCGGGTCTCTATACTGGAGCAGACATTTCATTGTTTTGGTTTCTCAGGGACAGTGTTTAAATCATTTAAATTTATGCCTGTTACTGACATACTGGCCATGCTCATTGCTAATAGCTTATTTCCATCCATACTAACACTATCTCATTCATTCAGATATAAGTATGAGGATGCTGACCTGTAGTTAATCCTACACATCCCTGACTTTTAATTTAATGACTATTAAATATTAATGGGAGTAGAGAATGGAAGTCAGATCACCTTCTCAACAGCTTAGTGTCCCTATCACCAGGCTACAATGTCATCCTTGATCTTGCTTTTTTGTTCCCTTTCTTCCAGTTTCACTTACGGGACAAGGAAAGCTGCATTTTAGAGAAGCCTTGCTTCTCTAAAGCGAGTGCAAGGATTAGAGCTGAACCAGGATCTCGCACGTCCTGGGTGGACATTCAAACCACCACGTTGCTGGATAAAAAGGGAGTGTTTTGTCCAGATCCCGGGATAAGGCCCTACACCCCAGCCCAGAGGCTATGCTAGAGAAGAGGGGAACGCACACAAACACAGACACCCGTGACCTAGATCCCCCCACTGATGCTGTGCAGAAAATAATTCGGTATTCAAGGAGACATGTGGAGAGTGTCTGGTGGTTACAGCCCTCCCCAGGGCATGGGAGCGCTGGTCATGGACCTACCAGGGTCTACCTGCGCATAGTTCATTAAATAAACTACAGTCTAGTGCTGAGGGTGGACCCAGAGGCTCTGGAGCAAACCTTTGCCCCTGCAGTGCCATGTGCCCTGTTGTGTTCCCAGCCTGGTGGAGGGAAAACTCTCCCGGCTGGCCTGGGGTACAGGAGTGGGTCCTCCCTTCCAGAGGAGAGGGCTGAACATCACCCTTTCAGTTCCGTGATGAGTATTAAAACATCTTGATTCTCACAGGAAGCACCATTGCTTCTTCTGGTCGTGTTTCAACAAAAGAAAGCCATGTCTCCCACACGTCCCTCCAGAGAACATTTCATTTTCAAGCCTCTAAGTTTTGGGACGGCGGGAGACGGTGGTGGTGGTGGTGGTGTAGGGATCTTTTTCTCTACATCTTCCCATGCCTTTTTTTCTCATGGTCTTTTCTTTGGCATCAGGCAGTTGTGACTGCATCCTTACAACAGCCATATCTAACTGCTGGAGGTATTTGTCTGTGCTTAGATCTATGTATCTTCAGATGATGATATTTTTCTGATTATAAAGCTAATGAGATAAGGCAGAACTCAATCAAAGCAGCTGGGCTTGAAGTGCATTAATACTTAATACTACTATTGTAATTATTACTTATTTACTTTTTTAATTGCTATCTGGTTTACTTATCTCTATGAGAGACATTTCTCAAGAGTACCCTTCTGACTATAGTGTTTTATTTTTGCAGAAAAATGCAGGCATTTAGTGAGATGGAAATTACTTCCTTATTATTTAAAATTAATTCAGCCTGTCAAAATGAGCTCATTGCCATGCACAGTGCTTCCTTTTTAATTCAGTCTCAGCCTTTCTAGCAATTGAAATTCTGTGCTGAGATGATGTACATAGCAGGCTTTTTATACATATTAAACCCTACATATTAGGAGGATTAAGGCTGCATATACATTTTAGAATAGGGCACATAATTATGAAACAAGTTTTGCAGCAGGCATAAAAGAATGTCAATTTTTCATTGGTCTTGTAAACTGCTTTGCTAGCCGGGAATGAAGCTGTGAGGATGCCTGGTGGGAATAGAAGCGACTCTGTTGCCTGCTCCTGCAGGACTCCAAATTTTGCTAAATCAGGACAAAAGTAGAGAAAATATTTACATATAAATAATTGGGATGCCAGTGCTCCCTTCTTTTCTCTTCTTGGAATAAAAAAGAAGAGCATGGAAAGCAGATAAGGACAGAGGAGACTGAGACTTGTGATGGGTATAGGAAGAGAAAACCTTAATAATGGGAGAAAAGTGCCTGTCACCTGCGGAAGGGAGCAAAGACTCACAGAATCATAGAATCATTTAGGTTGGAAAAGACCCTTAAGATCATCAGGTCCAACCGTTATCCTAACACTGCCAAGCCCACCACCAAACCATGTCACTAAGCACCATGTCTACACGTCTTTTAAATACCCCCAGGGATGGTGACGCCACCACTTCCCTGGGCAGCCTGTTCCAAGGCTTGATAACCCTTTCGGCGAAGAGATTTTCCTTAATATCCAATCTAAACCTCG